>NC_136273.1:83790344-83832844 GCF_964187855.1 Myxine glutinosa
CATGAAAATTACAACTGCACCTTCCTTGCTTTCACTGATGCAAATTGGTCTATGATGTGCTCAAAGTCAGTTTTTTTCAGTTTCTTCTCTTTCTACACTCAGCAGAGCAAGATCACAGAGTCTGCCTTGACCCATGGAGGCTCTCAAATACGAAAGTATTAGTTTTAACTTGCTGAATGATCTCTCACAGCTGGCGATGGAAACTGCGATGGTTAGCATTATCTGAATAGCAATGCGAAGATTGGGGAAGACGCTCTCATCTCCATACTGAACAATTAATTCGAGAAGCTCTTCAGGTCTTGATATTTTCATGTTGGCCCGACTTGATAGCAACATTCTGCAATCGAAAATTTCTTCATATAGCTGCTGTCCATCAACATCAGAGCTGTACAATTCGCCCAAATTTTCGCACTTCTTCTTTAGGTCGTTACTGTCTGCGCCGTAACACAGTCCCTCGACATCGAGAAGGAACCCAAACTTCGCGTCATTGTCGTGCAAACGAGCGAACCTTTTATCCAATTTCTCTGTGAAGACGGTCGAGTGTTCCCTTCATGACTCTTTCCATTTCCTCCTTGGCTGTTAACCCAGCGTCTCTCGAGTTCTCATCAGCCATTCGTTTCTTTCGTCTGACGTCTTTCAACTTCAATATTCCATTCATGACAGAGACCGAGTCCTTCTTCGAGTGACTCACTGACCAACACTTCTCTTTCATCATCAAAATTCACGAAGAAGTTAAGTAATTGTTCACATTTGTATTTTTGTCGAAACTGTATTTATCTTACGTGTGTGTACCTAAAGTACGTCCCTTGGAAGATTATTATCGGTGTTAATCTTTCATACCTGTATATAATAGTCGAGTATTTTGTGCCGTGGTATTTTGCGGCCTTGTTCTTGAAGATTCCTACCTTGAGGCTTGTTTTCTCCCAGTGGTCGATTGTGGTCTTTCTACTCTCGTTCTCTCAGTGTTTTCCCAGTCTTTTCACCCCATACTTCCTTGTTTAAATTCTTAACTAATAAAAAAAAAACATTCCCTTCTTTTCGTTGGTTCTGCGACCACGTGTTTCACCCCCATTTTCACGCAATTCCCCAGGTCTGTTTTGTCCTGTTCCTTTTGCTGACACCTTTTCCCCTCTTCACGTGACCCGTGGTTGTCCCTCTAGGCTCCCTCTCCCCGTTGGTATTTTTGTGAATATTAGATTGTTCTTCACGGTTCTGTTTAAATATGTTTAAACTTTCCCCTGCAGTGTTTTATTCAGTGGTATATTACAACACGCTGTTTTTCTTCCAATTTAAAAGGCTTTTTTCAATTTCCTCTCCAACTCATTCCACTTCAAAAAAAAATTCAATCTCTTTTAATTCTAAATCACCACATGCTCTAAATTCAAATTCATTCCACCCCTCTTCCATCGTTCTTAAACGGATCTCGAACTTGAAAATCTCAATAAACCCAATTTGATATCAATGTTCGTCTTTCAATAATCATCCACTTTTTAAACTCTCCCCTTGCCCCTCCCCTCCAAATCTTCCCCCTTGCCCCTCCCCTCCTAAACTCCCACCTTGCCCCTCCTCTCCTAAACTCTCCCCTTGCCCCTCCCCTCCAAAAACTCCCCCCTAACTCCTCCCCTTCAAAACTCCCCCCTAACTCCTCCCCTTCAAAATTCCCCCCTACCCCTCCCCTTCACATCTCCCCCCAAACCATCCCTCTCCAATTCTCCCCCCTCCCACCTCCTCAAAGCTGCCTCCTCCCCACTTCATCTCCCTTCTATCTCATACCTCCACTTCCCCCAACCTTCTACTTTCCTCTGCCCCCCCCCCCCCCCCTCAAACAACCCCTCACTGTGCCTCATCCCATCACCATCAAACCCTTCGTCCTCCTCATCCTTCCCTTTCTTGTAACTCTTCTGTATTCTCTGACACACTATCAACTGCTCTTCCTACCTCCCACTCTCATCCTTCATCTGACTCCACCCCTCCCCTCTCCTGCACCCGATGCTCCCCCTCTCTCCTCATTAATGATATGGACCTCAAACATCCGGGGCCTTCGCTCAAACCTGATTGATCTCTCCATTCAGGTTGCTTCTGACAATCCAGACTTGATCTGCTTAGCAGAAACTTTCCTTCTTCAAGATGTCTCTGATTCCTTAATATCTCTTCCTGGTTACTCCCTCCTCTGGTATGATAGACCTGAGCCTCGTCCGGGTGGTGGGATTGCTATCTTTATCAAAAACTCTCTTCTTCACTCTCCTTGCACTGCCCTCTCTCCACCCCACCCCCAGGAGTACCTCTGGCTACGGCTTTCTCCGCTCCCACCTTTTGTTCATATGTGTTCTGTACCGTCCTCCAAACAGTGATGACTCCATTTACATGTCGCTGTCTGACAACATGGACCAACTTCTATCAACTCATCCCAACTCTCTCTTCCTCATATGTGGCGACTTCAACTGTCATCATGCCAGCTGGATGGGTGTGGGTTGCTCTCTCACCAGCCATGGCACCTCAGCAAAGGACTCCTGTGACTCATTGGGACTGACACAATCTGTCAATTTCCTGACCCGGATCTGTCAATGGAGTATCTTCTCTTCTCGATTTGGTTATGACAAACTTCCCTGCAAATGTCTGCTGCTCTCCTTCTGCTCCAATTGGTTCTTCTGATCATGTGCTTGTTAAAGTGGACATCTCTCTGGCCATTCTCAGAGAGCCTCCTCAGTGCCGACGAGTCTGGCATTTCACTGAGGCTGACTGGCACAGTCTGCAAGTAGCCATCAATCATCTGGACTGGTCTCCCATCTCTACTGCCTCTGACATCAATTCTTCCTGGGAATTCTTCCAAAGCAAACTGCTCTCTCTCATGCACAGATTTATCCCATCTCGTCTTCAGTTGTCTTACCCTTCCTCCCATCCATGGTACACTGAATCTTGTGGTGAGGCAGTTGCCCTGAAACAACTTGCCTTTGCCTCTTGAAAGGCAAATCCAACTGAAGGCAATCTCAGTTCCTTCCACCAAACTTGGAACAAGTGTGTGTCTACCCTCAGGAGTGCCAGGAAGCACTATCTCTCCACACTCAAGAATGAACTCTCAAACCTGTCTCCTTCCTCCAAATCCTAGTGGCGTCTGGTCAAATCCGTTTCTGGTGTTTGTTCCCCTTCCATCCCCTCCCTCACCTCAAATGGCAACACAGTCGACACCGCACGTGACAAAGCCAAATGCCTCAACTCTGTGTTGGCCTCAAAATCTTGTGTCCCAAACCCATCTCTCTCTGTTCCCACCTTACCCAGTCGAACCCAACTGCTCCTGGACTCTGTGTCCTTCTCTCCTGACAAGGTGGAGAAGTTTTTGTCAAACCTCGACTTTGATTCTGCAACTGGACCAGACGGCATCAGCCCATGGGTCCTAAAATCGTGCTCTGCCGCTCTATCTCACCCTCTCTCTGTTCTTGTCACCCTCTCTTTTGCTCAAGGTCATCTACCAGCATCTTGGAAATCAGCAAACATTACCGCTTTACACAAAAAAGGTGCAAAAACAGATCCTTGCAACTACAGACCAATCAGCCTGCTCCCAATTATCAGCACAGTCATGGAATCCATCATTGCTTTGGATATCAAATCCTTCCTATTCTCCAATGGCTTGATCTCCGATCATCAATTTGGTTTCAGACCAGGTCATTCTACTCTGAACATGTTGCTTCTGCTGTCTCTACAATGGATGGAGATCCTAAATGCCAAACAGGAAATCAGAGCTGTCTCCCTTGACATATCACGTGCCTTCGATACGGTCTGGCACCCAGCTCTGCTTACCAAACTCTCCTCCTATGGTATCCATGGAAATCTCCACGCTTGGCTTGTGGACTTCCTCTCTGGTCGTAGTCAACGTGTGGCCCTGAATGGATTTCTCTCATCGCCCCTTCCTGTTCTGGCTGGAGTTCCCCAGGGTAGTGTTCTGGGCCCTGTGCTTTTTCTGGTCTTCATCAATGATCTCTCCGACTCTCTGGAAAATCCTCTCTATCTCTTTGCTGATGACTCCACTCTCTATCACTCCATTCCTCATCTCTCAGATCGGCAGTCTGCAGCCTCCTCACTCTCTGCAGACCTGGACAAAATCACAGACTGGTCAAACAAGTAGAACATGTCTTTCAATCCTGACAAATCTCACACTCTTACTATGTCTCTCTGAAAAGACCGACTGGAAAACCCTCCCATCTACTTTCTCAACAATTCTCTCCAAGAAGTTCTGTCGCTCAAGCTTTTGGGTCTCACTATGTGCCATGATCTTTCTTGGGAAAACCTTCTTTTTTTTCTTCTTTTTTTTGTGTATACAGAATCGAGGCTCGTGAAAGAGCTAACATTTATCACACAAACGAATCAAACAAACAAAGCATATAAAAAGGGGAGCGGTAGACAAGATGGGGAGAGAAGGGGAAGCACATAAACACAACATTTGAGAGCAGGGACATCGGGAATGTGTGGGAGGGAGAGGGCTTGGGGGGAGGCGGCGTGGGAAGAGGGGGTGGGGAAGGGTGGGAGAAGTATAAACACAAGGACACCAAGGACTTCCAGGAAAGAAGTTGGTATTTCAAAAAAGTGGATTTGGGGTGAAATTAGCGGGGGTAGAAAAGATCAAGGTTTTGGACGGGGGAAGATAAGAGATGGTGGTGAACAGCTGTTTTAAAGACCTGGAGGGAGGAGTGGGATTGAAGAGAGTGATGGAGTTTGTTCCAGAGGTGGGAGAAAAGAGGAATGAAGGAGTGAAAGTGAGCAGAGTTCATTTTGGCAGTTTCACCAGAAGAGGGTTGCAGGCAGATCTTGTGTGACCTGTAGGAATATTTGGGGGACAGAGCCCAGAGAGAGCTGGAGGAGCAAGGCCGGAGAGGAGTCGGTAGAAGACAGAAAGACCACCAACCTGTCTGCGGTGAGCAAGTGAAAGGCCCTCGGTGGTAGCTTCATCGCGGGAGATTCCAATGATTCTGAACGCTTTGGTTTCAACAGCGTGAAGACGAGCTAGTTGTGAGGCAGGAGCACCAGCCCAGAGGGGGGAACAGTATTCCATTGAGCTGCAGATGAAAGCCTTATATGTGGTGAGGAGCTCAGGTGTGCCAAGGAAGTACTTCACACGACGGAGGATGCCCAGTCGGCGACTGGCTTTGGAGTCCAGATTTGAAATGTGGTTTTCCCAAGAAAGATCATGGCAGATAGTGAGACCCAAAAGCTTGAGTGACAGAACTTCTTGGAGAGGATTATTCAGGAAGTGGATGGGAGGGTTGTCCAGTCGGTCTTTTCGGAGAGACATCGTCAGAGTGTGAGATTTGTCCGGATTGACAGGATTGTCAATCAATTGTCAATTGACAGGATTTTCAGGATTTGTCAGGATTTCCAAGCTGGCCTCCAAAGCCAGTCGCCGACTGGGCATCCTCCGTCGTGCGAAGTCCTGCCTTAATCATTAATTAATGATTTCGCTCTTTCAATCAAGTCGCTCTTTCACGAGCCTCGATGTTGTGTACAAAAAAAAAAAAAAACAACCTCGGAGGGATTTCAAATCCAGGGCAGCATCGTGGAAGTTCATGCTAGGATCCTGCAGCCTCTTTTGAGTACGGTCAATGCGAATGAGTACTTTGTTCCAAAATCCTAGCAAAGTCAGAAAATCGTAACAACATGCGGTTACACCGCTGCCTTGCGTCACTTATTGTTTCACTGGTCTCGTTTTCATTGTCTATAATGTCCTGGAGAACTTGAAGTATCTCCTCAAGGTACTTGTTGATGGGCTTCACTGCTTCTGTCCTTGCACTCCACCTGGTTTCGGACTCCAACTTAACAACCACCGGCACGGCGTTTTTGAGTTTTTCCCAGCGCTGTGTTGAACGAGAGAAGAACACATAGAGAGCTTCGATGGTTCCAAAAAACCTGACCATCATTGTATCCTGCTTGGCTGCATGTACACCCACCAAGTTGAGTGAGTGATTGTCACAATTCACAAACACTGCCAGGTTGTTTTTCTCAGTTAATCTTTGATGAACACCACTTCTGTGTCGAGCCATCACAGCAGCGTTCTCATAGCACTGTGACCGACAATCTTGTAGCTCCATTTCGTCCTTCTCTAGCTGTTTCAAGATGTCTTCAACCAAGCTCTCGGCATCCTTCTGGCTTATCTGGATAAAACCAAGGAAGGACTCTCTAACACGGACTGTTTTCCTCTCAAAATCAACTTCCACGTACCTCACTACTTCTGACATCTGCTCACGGTGTGCCTGATCAGGAGTCTAGTCGAACATGAGACCATAGTACTTGGCTTTATGAATGCTTCTCAGTAAACTCTGGCGAACAGTGGATGCCATCATGTGGTTGAATTCGTTCTGGATACCCGGTGAAAGATAAGACGTGGATCCAGGATGACTTTCCACACGAGTGAGGTGTTCTTTCATGACAGGGTCAAAGATGGCCAGTAGTTTCAGTAAGCCAAGGAAATTTCCCACATTGGAGTCATCGTCCAGCTGAAGTGACTCAGTGTCCTCGCAAAGCCAGGTTCTGAGTGGCAAGGAATTTTATGCAGTGAAGGATTCTCGTCAAGATATCATGCCACTTCTGCTTTTCCTTTCTATCTGTGACTGAAGTTCCGCGTCAATAACTCCTCTGTTTTCACCCAATTTTCTTTCCATTTCTTTCCACTGTGTGAAGCACTCCCGATGATTCTTAGCATTTTCATGAACACTAATCCTTTCAGGTGCTTTCCACTGGTTGAATCCACTTTCCTGCTCCAATGAGGATTGATGGTCTGACCGGGAACGGGAATAGAGAAGACAACAGATACAAAATGCAGACTTTTTAGAAGGGGAATAGACCAGCCATGAGCGAGTCACTTCCTCACCACGACCATTTCCCAATTTCCTCTTGAACCAAGTTTTGTTCATTGAGCGGTTATTTGTTGGTAGGAAAGGCCCCTCACTGTTCTGGAAATACTTCGAACCCAGCTTTATTATTTCTGTTCTCAACGCGTCAGGCAGAATTGCTTTTCCAGTATCCTTGTCGAACTTCAGAAGTCCAATGTCATGCTGTTCAATCACTTCTGGTATGACAGTTCGAGGCTCTTCGACACCATCCAATTCACTAGGTTCAGTGTCGTCATGTTCAATCTCATCAGGTAAAATCTCGTCAATAAACTCAACATCACCACCATCGTCTTCCCCTCCTGTCATGCCCACGTTCTCTCTGGCAGCCTCACTTTTAATCTCGTCATACTCGGATTTACCTGACTTGACTTCCTCCTCGGCTTGTGACGCATTCGTACTTGATCCACCTTCGGATTCTAACAAACTTGTAGCAGGTGCGGGTGACTCCATGGAGCGTGTCGAACAACTTGTTCCGGGCTTTTCAAAGAAGGGCATGAAGAACTTGCTCGACTTCTTGGCTTCCTCCGTCTCCAACTTTCGTCTCTTCCGTCCTTCAGCTCCACTTTCCTTCTTCTTCGTGAAGAAGCGTTTCATGGTCTTCTTACAGAATGCTCTGAAATGAGGAAATTGCACTTTTAATAAGAACATTAAATTTCACAGATTTTGCACAAAATTCTGGACTACCTCCCTACTTTGCACAGGAGAATGGTCTTACTGCCAGTTAGCACTGAGCAGTGGTACTGTGAGGTATGTGGTCATGTAGCTCCCAGCACTGTATTTTTACCTAATAATTTATATCAGTAGTTTAACAATCTAGCCATCCGAGTGCTTCTCACCCATGATAATCAGACAGATCATACATCTGAAGAAAATTCTTTTTTCACTATCCGAGGATGGCTTGTCTGACTTTAATAGAAACTGCGCAGTGGCGCCCCCCTTCAAGTGGCGCCCAGGGCACGTGCCATACCTGCCATACCTTAGGTATGCCACCGACCATACCCGAACCCCGTTCCAGTGGCAGGGTAGCAGTATACAGCAAGAACTCCATTTCTCACTGTGTGAAATGCTCAAACCACTCAAAAACCTTGCCGTACTTTTGGGTGCTCCTTCCCCTCCACAACCACCTCTTGTTTGTCAAAGTGTAATTCTAAACGGTTCTAAAGAGTAATTTTAAAAGGTTTTAAAGGGTAATGCTAAAGGGTTTCTTTCATTTCTAGGTTTTGCTTATTTTATATTTAAAATGCCACACTGAACCGCTTCCTTCGAATACAGGTGCAAATTTCTGTTTTCCCATTGATTTAATTAAGAATTTCAATCTTTTTATTTGACATGACCTAGCGTGTGTTATGATAACGTGGTCGAGTCAATTTTGGGGCAGTTGGTCCAGGGGTATGGAATCTTATTACAATCGAGCAAATGTATATGGTGATGTATGTTTGAATGCGACCAAAACGTCTTCTTCTTCTTCTCCAAAAAAATGAACACCCAAAACACAGTCCGTGAACTCTTAGACTGCTGAGACCCCTCAGACCTTTGACGACCCTTTAAGTCCTCCAAGACCCTTAAGACCACCAAGACCCCTGAAGACCCAAAATACCCTTAAAGACCCAAAAGACCCAAAAGCACCTTAAGACCCAAAAGCACCTGAAGACCCAAAACACCCTGAAAACCCAAAACACCATGAAGACCACAAATACCCTTAAAGAGTCCGAAGACCCAAATGGCCCCGAAGACCCAAAACACCCCAAAGACCCAAAACACCCCAAAGACCCAAAACATACCAAAGACCCAAAAATACCCCAAATACCCTAAACAACCCAAAGACCCAAAAGAACCTGAAGACCCAAAAGACCCTGAAGACCCAAAATACCCCAAAACACCCCAAATACCCAAAACACCCTGAAGACCCAAAAGACCCCGAAAACCCAAAACACCCCAAATACCCAAAATATTCTTAAAGACTCAGAGGAACCAAAAGACCCTTCAGACCCAAAAGCCCCTGAAGACCCAAAATACCTTGAAGACCCCAAAGACCCAAAATACCCTTCAAGGCCCAGAGGATCCAAAAGATCCCAAAGACCCAAATGGCCCTGAAGATCCAAAAGACCACAAAGACCCAAAACACTCCAAAGACCCAAAAGACCTTGTAGACCCCAAAGACCCAAAATACCCTTAAAGGCCCAGAGGATCCAAAAGACCCTGAAGACCCAAATGGCCCTTAAGACCCTTTAGACCCAAAAGACCATTAAATATGCAGAAGAACCAAAATACCCCAAATACCCTTGAAGACCCAGAGGAACCAAAAGACCCTTAAAATTCAAAAGACCCAAAAGCCCCTGAAGACACCGAAGACCCAAAAGATCCTTAAAGGCCCAGAGGATCCAAAAGACCCTGAAAACCCAAATGACCCTGAAAACCCAAAACACCATGAAGACCCAAAAGACCATGAAGACCCAAAATACCCTGAAGACCCAAAATACCCTGAAGACCCAAAATACCCTGAAGACCCAAAATACCATGAAGACCCAAAATACCCCGAAGACCCAAAATACCCCGAGGACCCAAAAGACCCTGAATACCCAAAAGACCCTGAATACCCAAAAGACCCTGAATACCCAAAAGACCCTGAATACCCAAAAGACCCTGAATACCCAAAAGACCCTGAATACCCAAAAGACCCTGAATACCCAAAAGACCCTGAATACCCAAAAGACCCTGAATACCCAAAAGACCCTGAAGACCCTGAAGACCCAAAAGACCCTGAAGACCCAAAAGACCCTGAAGACCCAAAAGACTCTGAAGACCCAAAAGACACCGAAATGGTCAAAGATGCCTATTCCTCTGAAACGGCGTGTGTTGAGGTGTGCGGAGCACGCCGTCATGCTAGTCTTATTATAATAGAGCAAACGTATATGGTTATGTCGTTATGTATGTTTATATGCGACCCAAACGTCTTCTTCTTCAAAAAATTAACACCCTCTTAATTAACCCTCTTAATCACGTTTCGACTGCTGAGACCCTTAAGAACACCCAGACCCCAAAGCCACAAAAACCCCAAATACCCTTGAAGGCCCTGAGGCTCAAAGACTCTGAAGACCCAAATGGCCCCGAAGACCCAAAACACCCCGAAGACCCAAAACACCCGAAAGACACCGAAGACCTAAAACACCCTGAAGACCATAAATACCCTGAAGAATCAAACCACCGACCTCCGAGACCCAGAGCGGACCCTTTAATGATTATGGCACTAAGTCTGGTTGATTGTTTTTAATTATTCGATTACTTAAAGAACAGCTGAATGTAGAAGAGACAAAAAGGCAGTTAAAAAAAAAAGAAATGAAGGGTACAAGGCATTATACTCGTATAAGCTTTCTCACTTTTGACGTGTTAACAAATCTATAAAATGAGCCCCCATATATATGGAAAGTACAGACTTGGTGCGTGTTGAAAGTTTCGGCTCAGAAAGGTATTTTATAATTTTCCAAACATTAATATTTTATCACAATGATAAAAGATCCGATTTTGTGCCTGGTTTTCATTTGTACAACAACAAAATGTGACTTCACCAAACTCACATGTTGCCTGAATGGACAACTAAGTCCTGAATGCCCTTTTGAAAATAAGAACAAATTTTGTAACGAACGATCGATTTCACTCTCCCTGGTGCATTTGTGTTCATTGTGTGGAGTCAGTGTTATGACTTTGAACCCCTACTCTTGTGAACCAGGTATTGATTTAGCAGTCAGATTAGAGAGGCCGAAAGCCCGCACTGACTCGAGGAGCTTAATACGGTGCGAGTTTGCAGCCAATCCTTTCGATGATTTTCAGCATTTCTGGAAACGAGAAAAGAAATTAAGGAAGAGAATGTATCCAGAAGTTAGTTGTTGGAAAAATAAAAGATTTCCCAGGAGGCAGAGAATACAGAGCTTTGGTTTAACTTGGTCTTAGAAGTCTTACTATAAGTTAACTGTAAATTTATTGTCCCCCGTCGCACCCCGGAGCGAAAGGGGGACTATGGTTTTACCTGGTTACATACTTTGTGCAAGGCACAATTAATAGTTTAGACTTTAACAGTTGTTTTAGCTTTAAATACAGCACACACACGAATTTTCGTGAAAACCATTCTTCCTGACCGCCATAAACCCACTAACGAATATGGTACATTTGTCGATTCTCGTTAAGTGTAATGGATGCATTCCGCAGGCCGTTAATCCAAACGGATATTTGTTTTAGGATGAATTTCACAATTTTTATTTGTTTTATTTTTATTTCCGTGTAATATAGAAACAAGACATGGAAATTATCTTTGTACCTGCACAATATATCATAACGGTGTATGGCTGTCTATATGTTTGTCTGTTTGTCTGACGGTCACTTGTCCAATCTCAACCATATCTGACAGGAGAACTAAGGGTCACACAATGGAAGTTGTAGCGACTTCGTTTGCCCCCCCCCCCCCTCTCCAAGGGGGTATTCCTCCTTGGACAAATGTCGTGTTAACATATATAAATGGCTTAGCATGGCATGTTGTGGGGCATCACCACCAGAAGTAAACAAGACCGAAAGACGAACAGCGGTGTAGCTGGGCTTGTTTGATACTATAGTTAAAGAGGATAGTATGACCTGGGTGGAGATACCAGTTCGCAACTAATGTAAGTATTAAATTATTTTGAAGTACTCTAAGTCTCTAAGCTGCCTGTCACGATGGAAGTGAAGTGATTGCATTGAGACACTGGTTTATTCTATATGTTGGTCAGTTAGTCAACACTATCAAGGTGACCTCAGCACGATCCTGACACACACCACTGTGTGCGTTATGGAATGAGGTGTTTTACGGCAGGCCGGAGTGCAAATCCTGTCACCAACCTCCTTGAGAGAGGACCCAGTGAGTCGGTACTCATTTTGCCGACTTCGGATATATGACAGGCTGAGTCAACCCCATCTGCTGTTAATTCAACAGTTGACTGGGATTCAAACTCAAGAACCTAGGATCCCAAGCCCTCCACCCTAACCGTTAAGTGAACACCAGGCTTAGGGTAGTTGGAGGCAGCCATAAGAAATGCTTCAATGTTTGAAGAGCCCTTAATCAAAGTTTTAATTATATATGATCTGGGGGGCATGCAACCCCCCCCCCTTCTCCCCCTGCCCCCCACCATATATCATCACCCTGTTGTCATAATTTCAGTTCCCCCAATCATCTCGTGTGATAATTTGCCTCAACCACGTATATGACGTAATATATGAACGTTCCCTAAAGGGTGTTGAAAGAAACATAACCAGCAAAGCCAAATGGCATTGCATGCTACCTTTCAGAAGCGTAATTGCCGGCTATAAAACTCACCCAATATGTAGGATAAATATGTGAGGGACATATACATACATACGGAGAGACAAACGCTGTAAACACTGGAACCAAACATCTACGCCGTAAAAAAATCGTTTGCTTTGTCACGAATTTGCCAGTTCTAAAAGCCACTTTGTGAGTTTGAAGAAGAGGAAGAAGGGCTAATGTAGGGTTTATTCACACAGCAGTTTGAACCAAACATTTATTATTCTACGACAGGAGAAACCCTTTAGATTTAGGACACGGAACGAGCATACAAAATTATATATACAGTAGTGACATTTTGCGAAGCAATAGAAAAATATATAAAACTACACAGAATGAGCACACAAACAACAATAACCACAGCCATGATAACAATCGAGTGTCATAAAAGATCCTTATTTTCATGTGTTTTACTTCATGTGTTTCAATTGTTTGTTTGTGTTTCACACTGAATGAAAAACGTGAAGGTAGAGCATGCATATTGTGATACGTGACAGGTTCAACGATATGTCCGGCCTGAACGGAATAGGAATCAAAATGGCGGTGTGTGGAGTCAGCCGTCGTACCGCCGTAATGACATCACATCACCCCTGTCTTGTGACCAGATCCTCAGCTTTGATTGGTGTACGTTTGAGGGGACACACATACATACATACATACATACATACATACATTCATAATACATACATACATACATACATACATACAAACACTGTTCTCAACGGCTTTGCCCTATGGGTAAAAATATTATACAGAACCGTATGATTACTTTTCTACTGTTGTTTAACACGAAACTGAAAGTGAGGAAACCCGATGTTCTGGAGGCATTTTATACGCTTATCGCGTGACCCCAGATTAACGGGACTCGAGCCTAGATCTACTGTAATCTAGATACCCCAGATAGGATAATTACACAACGCTTCCTGTCCTATCACTCCCGTGGGGAGCCGGTGTACTAATTATTGTAATACCCCAAAATAGAAAAGTTATTCCCAGACCAAATTATGGAGATGGAGATTTTCACCTTTTTCACAAAAACAGGCCTCAGCATTTGTCCGTCCCCCTGTCACATTGTGATCTCGTAATCATGAAACGCTCTCTTCTGATGATTTGAAGCCAGATGCAAATGTGTGTTACTGCTCCAGGAATTACACAATGCCAACCCCGCCCCCCCCCCCCCACCCCCCTTTCCTAAGATGCCAAAAATGAACAGATTTCACAAAGTAAAATGTTTTTGAAATAAAAAAGAAAACAAGCTCTTCCATGACCCTTAGCTCGTTAGAGTTGAAAATTTGTGAATTAATATTCTATAATTCTTCTTCATGCGAGTGATACATTGCCAGCAGATGATATTGAACATGGCGTCGAATAACAGCCTCATTGATCAATCTATAATCTCATTCCTCCATGGACCTCTGTCTTCTTTAAACACATTCAACTTAAAGAAAGGTCATCAAAATGATTTTTTGCATAAATATTACCAACTAGTATGAAGCCCATCAAAAATGACGGGTTGGAACAGTTTTTGACGGTACAGCCACGTGAGCATGCCAAAGTCTGAAGTCTGGGCCTTGTGTCAGGGGTGCTTATATCATCTTTATTTGTTCGACATCCGACAGATGTTACATCCTACAGACTCGACATCCTACATCCTACAGACTCGTTCTACTCTGTGCTCATTGCACATCATGTGCAGCAAATTTCACCTCCCTGTGCCTTGTATTTATTGTGATTAAAAAAAATACCGCTTCTGTACATCGACCTTGAGGCTCAGTTTGCAAGCCACCATCTACAATTCCAATGTAAGAGGCATAATTGCTCTTCTTTTGGGTCTTCGGAGTCCTTGGGGTCTTCGGAGTCCTTGGGGTCTTCGGAGTCCTTGGGGTCTTCGGAGTCCTTGGGGTCTTTTGTGTCCTTGGGGTCTTTTGTGTCCTTGGGGTCTTTTGTGTCCTCTGGGTAATTTGGGTCCTCAGTGTCTTTTGTGTCTTTTGGGTCTTCTGGTTCATCGGTGTCTTTTTGGTCATTTGAGTCTTTTGGGTCCTTGATCTGGATCTTTGGGGTATTTCAGCGTCTTCGGGGAATTTGTATCTTGGGGGTAATTTGGGGTCATTGGATCCTCAGGGTCTTTAAGGGGCTCCGGGGTCTTTTCGATCTTCAGGATTTTTCGATCTTTTCTGTCTTTGGGGTATTTAAAGATCTTTGGGGGTATTTTGAGTCTATGGAATATTTTCGGCCTTTGTGGTCGTTTGGGTCTTTAAGTCTTCAGAGTCTTTTGGGTCATCAGGGTCTTTGTGGTATTTTGGGTCTTTAAGGGTCTTGGGGTCTTTTGGGTATTCGGGGTCTTTATGGGTCTTTGGGGAATTTTGGGGCTTCAGGGTCTTTTGGGTTTTTGTGGTCTTTTGGATCTGTGTCTTGGTGCCTTTGGGGTATTTTGGGTTTTCGGGGACTTGTCGGTCTTTTAAGTCCTCTGGGTCCTTGGGGTCTTCAGGGTATTTAAGGGTCTTTGGGTGTATTTTGGGTCTTCAGGGTATTTGAGGGTCTTTGGGGTATTTTGGGCTTTCAGGGTATTTATGGGTTTTCCGGGTCTTTAAGGGTCTTCTGGGTCTTTAGAGTCTTCGTGGTCTTTTGGGTCTTTAATGATTTGGGGCCTTTTGGGGTTTTTGGGTCTTTGGAGTATTTTGGGTATTTTGGGTCTTTAACAGTCTTCAGTGTCTTCAGGGTCTTCAGGGTATTTTGGGTGTTTGGGGCCCAATGGGTCTTCAGGGTCTTTTGTGTATTTGGGGAATTTAGGGTCTTCGGAGTCCTTGGGGTATTTTTGGTCCTTTGGGTCATTTGGGTTCTCGGGATTGTTTGGGTCTTCTGGGTCCATTGGGTCTTCAGGGTCTTTTCAGTATTTTGGGTCCTCAGGGTATTTTGGGTCTTCATAGTCTTTTGGGTCTAACAGTCTTCAGGGTGTTTTGGGTCTTTGGGGTATTTTGGTTGTTTGGGGTCCATTGGGTTTTTTCGTTCTTTTTGGTCTTTGGGGTATTTTGTATCTTCTGAGTCATTGGGGGTCTTCTGATTCCTTGGTGTATTTTGGGTCCTCTGTCATTTGGGTCCTTGGGGTTGTTTGGGTCTTTTGGATCGTCGGGGTATTTTGGGTCTTTGGGGTCCATTGGGTCTTTTCAGTCTTTTAGGTCTTCTGGGTCTTTTCAATCCTTTCAGTAACCAGGATATTTTGGGTCTTCGGGCTCTTTTCGGTCTTTAAGGTTATTTGGGTCCTTTGGGTCTTCAGGGTCTTTTCAATCTTTTCGGTCTTTGGGGTATTTAAAGGTCTTTGGGGGCTTTTGGGTCCTTTTGGTCATCATGGTATTTTGTGTCTTTAACAGTCTACAGGGTATTTTGGGTGTTTGGGGTCAATTGGGTCTTCTGGGTTATTGGGGTCTTTTGGGTCCTCAGAGTCTTTTAGGTCTTTTAACCAGTTGACACACATCAGTCCAGTTTAACCAGTTGACATGGCGTCAGGAAGGGCATCCGGCCATAAAAACATTGCCTCAAAAAGGGAACCATGATTGTCATGGGGCCCGCAAGGCTAACCCCCGCTCTAGTGGGGAAAATGGCCTTAAAACGATCATTCATTCATTCATTCATTTCAACCAGTTGACACACAGTCGCATTCAAAGATTGCCTCTTAACCCCCCCCCCCCCCCCAACTCAAATTCCTCCTAAAGCACTACCTAGAGCCTTTAAAACCTACCCTTATGATGGGGGACAGACATACAAACGCACACACACATCTCGTTTTTTCATTTCTGTTCCTTACAATTCGATCCCTCTCTTTCACACACACACACACACACACACACACACACACACACACACACACACACACACACACACACACACACACACACACACACACACACACACACACACACACACACACACAATTGTACAGTATCGGTTGTTCCTAAACTTAAATATAAATAATTTAAAGGATTGTTGTAAATGATGTTAATTTTACAACATCCCATATTCAACTTTATGTAAATTGTAAACCTCAAACATAGTTTCTCCACCGAAAGCAAGAACCTCAACCTGTCAGCAATTGACTAGTTTCCCGACTGCACGGATCATCAGCTGGGTACCGTTCTTCCTCGAGGTTTCGATCCTTTCAGCCCAGGACCTCTCCAAACGGCGGATCCACAACCTCGGTCATGGATCCACATCAATAGATGGTACATCAGTGGATCCACAACCTCAGTTGCGTCCAGGCAGTCAGTCAACCCATCAATGCAACCTCACTTATCCCAACTTTACTTGCACTAGGATCTCACACTCTTACGACCCTGTATAATTATATTTTAAAGATCACACACACACACACACACACATTGTGTTTTATATGGTAGATAGTCAATGTATTTATTGCAAGACATGGATTAACCAATCACATGGTGGGATTAATCATTTGCAAGAAGCTACAACCAATGGGAATCAATTAATCCACTATGATTTTGTGATGTTGTGGTTCGAGCATCCGCTCTGACTCTGGGAGGTCGGCGGTTTGAGTCTGACACTGGCCGAGTCATACCCAAGACTTTCATAGTTGAGTCCTGTGTTATGTGAAATGTCTATCTGCATGTGTGTTTGTGTGTGGCAGCTCTAACATGAAACTTCGATCCTGTATAATTATATTTTAAAGATCTCTATGAGCAGAAATTAATGGTTCAAGTTAACTGCTTAATTGTTATAAGACCAAAGCAAGTGAATGAACATTGACTTATAAGTTAGAAAACTTACGTTGCATTTAATCAGGTGTGTTAGCAGTGGCTGAATCTGACTATTGAACATAAAAATGAAGGCCAATTTTTTTTTTCTCATGTGACTGCATGGCAGGGTTTTGGGAACCTTCCGGATGGTTCTCCAACAGGTGGTTGAGAATGGGAAGTTGGAGGTCACAGAGACTCTGCTGGATGACAACCACACACCATTGAGGGTATACAACATTTCTCTTTGAATGTATGACATACACCACATGGCCAAACGTATGCGGACACCCATTCTAATTAGTGGATTTGGCTGTTTCAGCCACACCCATTGCTGACAGGTATATGTAATCAAGCACACAGCCATGCAATCTCCATAGACAAACATTGGCAGTAGAATGGACCGTACTGAAGAGCTCAGTGACTTTCAACGTGGCACCGTCATAGGATGCCACCTTTCCAACAAGTCAGTTCATCAAATTTCTGCCCTGCTGTACCTGTCCCAGTCAACTGTAAGTGCTGTTATTGTTTAGTGGAAAACTCTCGGAGCAACAACAGCTCAGCCGCAAAGTGGTAGGCCACACAAGCTCAGAACGGGACAGCCGAGTGCTGAAGCGTGTAGCGCATAAAAGTCGTCTGTCCTCGGTTGCAACACACTACCGAGTTCCAAACTGCCTCTGGAAGCAACGTCAGCAAAATAACTGTTCGTCGGGAGCTTCATGAAATGTGTTTCCATGGCCGAGCAGCCACACACAAGCCTAAGATCACCATGCGCAATGCCAAGCGTCGGCTGGAGTGGTGTAAAGCTCACCGCCATTGGACTTTGGAGCAGTGGAAACGTGTTCTCTGGAGTGATGAATCACGCTCCACCATCTGGCAGCCCGGCGGATGAATCTGGGTTTGGTGGATGCCAGGAGAACGCTACCTGCCCGAATGCCTAGTGCCAACTGAAAAGTTTGGTTGAGGAGGAATAATGGCCTGGGGCTGTTTTTCATGGTTCGGGCTCGGCCCCTTAGTTCCAGTGAAGGGAAATCTAAACGCTACAGCATACAATGACATTTGAGACGATTGTGTGCTTCCAGCTTTGTGGCAACAGTTTGGGGAAGGCCCTTTCCTGTTTCAGCATTGCAATGCCCCAGTGCACAAAGCGAAGTCCATACACAAATGGTTCGTCGAGATTGGTGTGGAAGAACTTGACTGGCCTTCACTGAGCCCTGATCTCAACCCCATCAAACACCTTTGGGATGAATTGGAACGCCGACTGTGGGCCAGGCCTAATCGCCCAACATCAGTGCCCGACCTTACTAATGCTCTTGTGGCTGAATGGAAGCTAATCCCCGCAGCGATGTTCCAACATGCAGCGAAAAGCCTTCCCAGAAGACTGGAGGCTGTTGTAGCAGCAAAGGAGGGACCAACTCCAAATTAATGCCCATGATTTTGGAATGAGATGTTCGACGAGCACATACGTGTGTGATGTTCGGGTGTCCACATACTTTTGACCATGTCGTGTATTTAACCCATAAAGTGCATCGGGCCACGATCAACACATGTATGCAAATGAGTTTACACCGACGTCAACCCAAAGAACGAATCATGACCTTTCTTACAATATATAATACCCAGATAACTTACGAAACATTGCTTCTAAATGGTGGGGAAAAGCCGATGACAAAAAAGCATTGCTCGCCCACTAACCAATGAATCCACCACTTCATGGGTGAAACAAAACATCAGTTTGGCTTTTTCCCCCCCAAAGATACTGTGTGTAAAAACGATGAAATAAAAATAATTACAATCACTTTTTTTTTACCTCCACCACCGAATATGGACGGAGGTTATGTTTTCACCCTTCTCTGTTTGTTACTTTCGAAAATCAAAGATTTTTCAAGTATATTGGTTGGTCTTGTGTGTTATTGTGTCTCTGTCTGTTTGTCTGTCAATCGCCTACAGGTCACAATTTTATACCCATCTTTACAAATCTACAAAAAATGGTAGCGTTGGTAAAAAGGAAGAAGTCTATTTATTTTGAAAGGTCAAAAGGTCAACATAGGCTAAAGGTCAACAGCTTAGGTGAAGTATCTGAAATCCTCAATTTTCATCCAATTGACTTGAAATTTGAAGAGGACTTGCATATCGTGACAAAGCCGAATGCCTCAACTCTGTGTTTGCCTCAAAATCTTGTGTCCCAAACCCATCTCTCTCTGTTCCCACCTCACCCAGTCGAACCCAACTGCTCCTGGACTCTGTGTCTTTTTCTCCTGAGAAGGTGGAGAAGTTTTTGTCAAACCTCGACTCTGATTCTGCAACTGGACCAGAGGGCATCAGCCCACGGGTCCTAAAATCCTGCTCTGCCGCTCCATCTCATCCTCTGTCTGTTCTTTTCAACCTCTCTCTTGCTCAAGGTCATCTGCCAGCGTCTTGGAAATCAGCAAACATAACCGCCTCACACAAATAAGGTGCAAAAACAGATCCTTGCAACTGCAGACCATTCAGCCTGCTCCCAATTATCAGCAAAGCCATGGAATCCATTATTGCTTCGGATATCAAATCCTTCCTCTTCTCCAATGGCTTGATCTCCGATTATCAATTTGGATTCAGACCAGGTCATTCTACTCTGGACATGTTGCTTCTGCTGTCTCAACAATGGATGGAAGTCCTCAATGCCAAACAGGAAATCAGAGCTGTCTCCCTTGACATATCACGTGCCTTCGATATGGTCTGGCACCCAGCTCTGCTCTCCAAACTCTCCTATGGTATCCATGGAAATCTCCACGCATGGCTTGCGGACTTCCTCTCTGGTCAGAGTCAACGTGTGGCCCTGAATGGATTTCTCTCATCTCCCCTTCCTGTTCTGGCTGGAGTTCCCCAAGGTAATGTTCTGGGCCCTGTGCTTTTTCTGGTCTTCATCAATGATCTCTCCGACTCTGGAAAATCCTCTCTATCTCTTTGCTGATGACTCCACTCTCTGCCGCTCCATTCCTCATCCCTCAGATCGGCAGTCTGCAGCCTCCTCACTCTGCAGACCTGGACAAAATCACAGTGGTCAAACAAGTGGAACTTGTCTTTCAATCCTGACAAATTTCACACTCTTACTATGTCTCTCCGAAAAGACCGACTGGAAAACCCTCCCATCTACATTTCTCAACAATCCTCTCCAAGAAGTTCTGTCGCTCAAGCTTTTGGGTCTCATTATCTGCCATGATCTTTCTTGGGAAAACCACATTTCCAAGCTGGCCTCCAAAGCCAGTCGCCGACTGGGCATCCTCCGTCGTGCGAAGTCCTTCCTTGGCACACCTGAGCTCCTCACCACATACAAGGCTTTCATCCACAGCTCAATGGAATACTGTTCCTCCCTCTGGGCCGGTGCTCCTGCCTCACACCTAGCTCGGCTTCACGCTGTTGAAACCAAAGTCTTCAGAATCATTGGAATCTCCTGCGATGAAGCTAACTCCGAGGGCCTTTCACTCACTCACTCACTCACCGCAGGCAGGTTGGTGGACTTTCTGTCTTCTACCGACTCCTCTCCGGCCTTGCTCCCCCAGCTCTCTCTGTTCTTTGTCCCCCAAATATTCCTACAGGTCGCACAATATCTGCCAGCAACCCTCTTATGGGTAAACTGCCAAAATCTAGGCTGTCTGCTCACCTTCACTCTTTCAATTCCGCTTTTCTCCCGCCTCTGAAACAAACTCCCCCACTTCCTTCAATTCCACTCCTCCCTCCAGGTCTTTAAAACAGCTGTTCACCACCATCTCTTATCTTCCCCCATCCAAAACCTTGATCTTTTCTACCCCCGCTATTTCACCCCAGATATCCTTTTTTGAAATTCGACCTTCTTTCGTGGAAGTCCTTGCAGTGTCCATATGTTTTATACCTCTCCCACCTCCCCCCAAGCCCGCTCCCTCCCACAGTTCTCTCGATGTCCCTGCTCTCAAATGTTGTGTTTGTGTCCTTCCCCCTCTCTCCCCATCTTGTCTACCGCTCCCCTTATTTTGTGTTTTATGTGTCGGTTTGACTTTCTGTGTGATCTCACGAGCGTAGAACTTGTATACAAAAAAAATATATATATATATATATATATATATATATATCTGGTCACTGAATTCAACCACAAATTATATTTTAGGTAAACATAGGCCAAAAGGTTAACATAGGCCGAATTTCTAAAATCACCAATTTTCATTTGATTGACTTGAAATTCTAAGAGGATTTACATATATGGTCACTGAATTCAACCACCAACTATTTTTGAGGTCAACATAGGCCAAGTTTTTTAAATCCTCAATTTTCATCCGATTGACTTGAAAATTGAACAGCATTTGCACAGTGAGTCACTAAATAGGGAAACTAACTATTTTTGAGGTCAAAAGGTCACAGGTCACCTAAGTCAACCTCCAACATCATCATTTTTCATCTGAAAAATCGTCACTTTTCTTTCTATTGACCCGAGCTTTGATCAAGATTGTTAATTTTAATCTTGATGAAATGGGCAATTTGCTGTATCAATGGAATTTTTTTTCTTCGGGGGTGGGGTGGGGGGGCGATTTTGCAAGTATCATGCTCCGCATGACGTCTTCTTGTTTGTCTGTTTGTTTGTCGGTCTGTTTGTTTGTCTGTCTGTTTGTCTGTCTGTTTGTTTGTCTGTCTGTTTGTTTGTCTGTCTGTCTGTTTGTTTGTCTGTCTGTTTGTTTGTCTGCACAGAATAAATATGATTTTCTCTGCAACCATTGGTGCGATTGACAGGAAATTTTCACCATGGGTGCACCTCCACTGAATAATTTTTTAATTATAATTATGACGTCGTAGGTCACGTTGTACGGGCGCCATCTTTGAAAAACTGAAAAACTTTGCACTTCTATATCTCCTAAAGCGCTGAATAGCAAAATTGAGTCATGCCTCATTGTAAAGAACTCTCCATGGGGAATAAAATATGTAAATGATAATGTCATAGGTGCCTCCATTATGACATCATAATTCGACAAGTACAAAACTTCATCCGATCAAGATGAAATTTCTTGAGCGTCATGTAGGCATTAATTGGTGGAGAAAAATAAATTAATGATGACGTCATCGGGCACGTGGTTCGGACGCCATCTTGGAAAAACTTTAAAAAATTGCACCTCTATCTCCGAAAGCGATGCATTGAAAAAATTTAGACATGGCTCATTGTAAAGAACTGTGTTTGTGGAATAACATATGTAAATGATAATGTCATAGGTGCCTCCATTATGACATCATAATTTGACAAGTACAAAACTTCATCCGATAAAGATGAAATTTCTTGAGCATCTAGGAATAAATTGGTGGATAAAAAAACAGTGATGACGTCATCAGTCACGTGACGCCTTAAAACGGTCACATAACGCAACACAAATCCTTCAAAACCACTGAAAAAACATCCTGGCGAGGGTCTGAAATCTCTGATTGCTCTTTATAGTTACCCTCGCCAGAGGAGAGGGTATTGCATTTGAGTCCCTTTGTTTGTCTGTTTGTTTGTCTGTTTGTTTGTCTGTTTGTTTGTCTGTTTGTTTGTCTGTTTGTTTGTCTGTTTGTTTGTCTGTTTGTTTGTCTGTTTGTCTGTTTGTTTGTCTTTTTGTTTGTCTGTTTGTCCGCACTGAATAAATATGATTTTCTCTGCAACCGTTGGTCCGATTGACAGGAAATTTTCACCATAGTTGCAACTACACCTCTATAATTTTTTAATGATAATTATGACGTCATAGGTCATGTGTTTCGGCCGCCATCTTGGAAAAATCGAAAACCTTTGCACCTCTATTTCGGAAAGCGCTGAATAGAAAAGATTGAGACGTGGCCCATCTATATAATAATACCGTAAGGACTCGACTTTGTTATCCCTTTTACGCCGCACCCAGTGACCCGATGCCCACGGCACTCATGGATTTATGATCTACGAACCGCGCTCTTTGTTTATCACGTACAGCCATACTCGAAAAATCTGAATTAGCCGACGTTGGGGCCCAAAAGCATCCGATTAACTGCCGATACGACGCCATCTTACGACGCCATCGTATTGGCGTCTGCTGGGCGAAGGAGAAGCGAGCCATCCGCTGATTGGACAGTCGAGTGGTGTGAACATGGGTGGTGTGAACCAAATGGTCTTTTTATTCCCTTGAACATTTTAAATTAGGATATATAAGGAAACGTCTTTATCGTCATTTTAATAAAGTTAAATGGAGTGACGTTGCGATACTCGGGGTGCGTTGCATAAATCCTCGTAACTCAGAGAGGTGTAGCAGGTGGCGAGACGTAAGGAAGCTTAAAGATAACGAGCTGAAAACAGACGAACGATATGTCAATCTCTTTCTACACAGAACGGAAATAAAAGTATGAGAGCAGGAAGGCATGGCCTGAGCACTTCGAGCAGAGAGGACTGATTGGACTTAACTTAAAGAGAAAAAATTGGAGCTTAACGGAAGAAGAAGATCCCATGAGCGCTCCCCTATGCCATCCATAATGGTACACTCTATCCATACACCACATCCTCCCTTCCGTGGATGTTCCACGGGTTTCGGCTCGTTGTAAAGAACTCTCCATCTATATATATATAAAACACAGTTTGTGTGTGTGTGTGTGTGTGTGTGTGTGTGTGTGTGTGTGTGTGTGTGTGTGTGTGTGTGTAATGTTACCGATAGACTCCTAAACAGGGAGGCTCACGTACTTGATATTTGGCACAGACATGGCCATTGAACCTGGTAAGAACATGGCCGACCGAAAAATTTATTTCATAATATTTTAAAACCATATTTTTACCTCAGCGCATTTCAGCGAGGCATATTATGCACGGAATCTGACCGGTCGCAGAGCAGCGTGCTGATTCGCTCAGAGCGATCACGTGATGTTCCTTGCCGCCATTAACTCAGTTACGCGTTCGCACATATTTCAGAGCGAAAAGCGATTGCCTTTTTTCACATTTAAGCGACGAACATTGCCATTCACACCACATAGGTTTTTTCCCTTTCATCTTTAGATTCATATTTTTTTGCCATAACATAGCGCATTATGGCTCTCTCGAGCTCGAGTTAGCCAATCACCTGGGAGTATGAGGCCATGTTGGCCACGCCCACGACAGGACGCAGAGTTGCAATCGATCGCTCAGAGCGATCACGTGATGTTCCTTGCCGCGCGACTATATATATATATATATCACTCAGATCCCTCACAATCGACCAACACCACCTCCTCCTGCAATACTAAATATCACTCAGATCCCTCACAATCGACCACCACCCCCTCCTACAATACTATATATATCACTCAGATCCCTTGGAATCGACCACCACCTCCTCCTACAATACTAAATATCACCCAGATCCCTTGGAATCGACCACCACCCCCTCCTACAATACTAAATATCACCCAGATCCCTTGGAATCGACCACCACCCCCTCCTACAATACTAAATATCACCCAGATCCCTTGGAATCGACCACCACCTCCTCCTGCAATACTAAATATCACTCAGATCCCTCACAATCGACCACCACCCCCTCCTACAATACTAAATATCACTCAGATCCCTCACAATCGACCACCACCCCCTCCTACAATACTAAATATCACCCAGATCCCTTGGAATCGACCACCACCTCCTCCTGCAGTACTAAATATCACCCAGATCCCTTGGAATCGACCACCACCTCCTCCTACAATACTATATATCACTCAGATCCCTTGGAATCGACCACCACCTCCTCCTACAATACTAAATATCACCCAGATCCCTTGGAATCGACCACCACCTCCTCCTGCAATACTAAATATCACTCAGATCCCTCACAATCGACCACCACCCCCTCCTACAATACTAAATATCACCCAGATCCCTTGGAATCGACCACCACCCCCTCCTACAATACTAAATATCACCCAGATCCCTTGGAATGGACCACCACCCCCTCCTACAATACTAAATATCACCCAGATCCCTTGGAATCAACCACCACCTCCTCCTGCAATACTAAATATCACCCAGATCCCTTGGAATCGACCACCACCTCCTCCTACAACACTATATATCACTCAGATCCCTTGGAATCGACCACCACCCCTTCCTACAATACTAAATATCACCCAGATCCCTTGGAATCGACCACCACCCCCTCCTACAATACTAAATATCACCCAGATCCCTTGGAATCGACCACCACCTCCTCCTACAATACTACATATCACTCAGATCCCTTGGAATCGACCACCACCTCCTCCTGCAATACTAAATATCACCCAGATCCCTTGGAATCGACCACCACCCCCTCCTACAATACTATATATCACTCAGATCCCTTGGAATCGACCACCACCTCCTCCTGCAATACTAAATATCACCCAGATCCCTTGGAATCGACCACCACCCCCTCCTACAATACTATATATCACTCAGATCCCTTGGAATCGACCACCACCCCCTCCTACAATACTATATATCACTCAGATCCCTTGGAATCGAACACCACCTCCTCCTACAATACTATATATCACTCAGATCCCTTGGAATCGACCACCACCTCCTCCTACAATACTATATATCACTCAGATCCCTTGGAATCGACCACCACCTCCTCCTACAATACTATATATCACTCAGATCCCTTGGAATCGACCACCACACCCTCCTACAATACTATATATCACTCAGATCCCTTGGAATCGACCACCACCTCCTCCTACAATACTATATATCACTCAGATCCCTTGGAATCGACCACCACCTCCTCCTACAACACTAAACATCACTCAGATCCCTCACAATCGACCACCACCCCCTCCTGCAATCTATATATATAAAACACAGTTTGTGTGTGTGTGTGTGTGTGTGTGTGTGTGTGTGTGTGTGTGTGTGTTATGTTACCGATAGACTCCGAAACGGAGAGGCTCACATGCTTGATATTTGGCATAGACATGGCCATTGAGCCTGGGACGAACATGGCCGAGACCATATTTGACAAGATCCATATTTTTTATTCATATTTACCTCAGCGCATTTCAGCGAAGTACCCGCTAATCTCAGCCAGTGCCAGAACAGCTCGCTGATTCGCTCAGAGCGATCACGTGATGTTCCATCCCGTCACACGTTTGCACGTAATTCAGGGCGAAAAGCAATTGCGTTTTTTCACCTTTATGCGATCGTGTTTTGTGTCGATTTTGTGCGATATGAATTAAATTTTAATTCATATTTCGTGTTTACGAATTCGAATACGAAGGATTTCCCCTTTCCCCTTTCGATTTCGAATACGAATCGAATACGAGCTTGAGTCGAGAGGGCGAATGTACGGGCTGGGAAAGTACAGGTCTCCCTTCCCCCGCCCGGCAACGCCGGTACTGGAGGGCGTGGGTCACAGGATCGGTGAGTCTCCAAAAGCCGCTTCGTGCTCTTGCGAAGATGCAGGACGATGTCGCGATTGTTGTGCTGCTCTCCGACCATGAGAACTGCAACGTCATTGTTGACTGGCCCTCCCCTTTCCTCCTCCCCCCTCCCCCTTCCCCCTCGCCCCTCCCCCCTCCCCCTCCCCCTCCCCCCTCCCCTCCCACCCCGCTCACCCTCCCATCCCTCACCCTCCCATCCCTCACCCTCCCCTCCCCCCTCCCTCCTCCTCCCTCCCCTCCCCCCTCCCATCCCTCCCACCCCCCTCCCCATCCCCCCTCTTCTCCCCTCTCCCCCTCCCCCTCTTCTCCACCTCTCCCCCTCCCCCTCCCCCTCTTCTCCCCTCCCCCCCCTCTTCTCCCCTCCCCTCCCCCCCCTCTTCTGCCCTCCCCTCCCCCCTCCCTTCTCCCCTCCCCTCCCCCCTCCCCTCCCCCCTCCCCTCCCCTCCCCCGCCCGGCAATGCCGGGTACTTCTGCTAGTGGGGAATAAAATATGTTAATGATGTTGTCATAGGTGCCTCCATTATGACATCACAATTCGACAAGTACAAAACTTCATCCAATCAAGATGAAATTTCTTGAGCGCCATGTCGGCATAAACTGGTGGAGGAAAATAATAATTATGACATCATCGGTCATTGGTTTGGCCGCCATCTTGGAAAAATCGAAAAACTTTGTACCTCTATATCTCCGAAAGCGCTGAACAGAAAAAATTGAGACATGGCTCATTGTAAAGAACTCTCCATGGGGAATAAAATATGTTAATGATGATGTCATAGGTGCCTCCATTATTACGTCATAATTCGACAAGTACTAAACTTCATCTGATCAAGATGAAATTTTTTGAGCATTATCTAAGAATAAATTAGTTTAGAAAAAAATAATGATGTCATCGGTCACGTGGTTCGGACGCCATATTTCTTTTAACACAAAAGCCTTAACAACCACTGAAAATACATCCTGGTGAGGGTTTGCAATCTCTGATTGCTCTTTTCCTTGTTTTTAATCGTGATACACTCTTTGACATAAATTGTTCTTGTGTTCACACAGCTTAAGTTGGAATATAAAAAGACGGAAAAGTCAATGACGCAGATGTAAAGGGTAATTGAAAACTGCAACCTTTGACTGCAAAAATATCATCCAGGAACACAGCTTTGTGTCGAAGGATCGATGTCGAGCCATTTGTTTTTCAACAGCCGTGGAAGTTCGACTTTGCGATATCTGTGTTATTATCCCCATGCTTCTTGAAAATAACTGGGGATATTGCAGTCTTGTCGGACCGGCTCTCTGTAACCCACATATCTATCTATAATTCCAGTAATCTCTGTGTGTCTGTGTGTCTGTGTGTGTGTCTGTGTGTTTGTCTGTGACCGCTGTTTCTCGACAACCACGGGTCCGATATACTTGAAACTTGCCAGGTATATTGCTGGGGATCCGAGGATGTGCCTTTTCAAGGTTTCATATTAATCGGAGAAGTAGTTACCGAACTATGTCCAAAAAACGATTCAACCAATCAGAGAGCAGCGAGCTATCACGTGTGCCGAACGTGGCGAACAGACTCTGCCTCGGACGGCACATTTGAGAGCGTATTCATTTATTTCACGTTGGCAAACTATGTTGCCGCTATGTTGGCGTTAAACGATGTTTTAAAACTAATTTGCGATTCTTTCGCTTTCCTGCGCGTTTGTGCATGCTATGGCGATTTCTTTACCAAACTCCGCAAGCCGTTCGCTTTGGACCAAACCATTTCATGTAAATAGAGGGGGGGGATTGTCACCGTATTCGCAAGCCGTTCGCTTTGGACCAAACCATTTCATGTAAATAGAGGGGGGGATATAATTTTAGATATCTATCTATAATTCCAGTAATCTGTGTGTGTGTGTGTGTGTGTGTGTGTGTGTGTGTGTCTGTGTGTGTGTATGCGACCGCTGTTTCTCGACAACTACCGGTCCGATATACTTTAAACTTGCCAGGTATATTGCTGGGGACCCGAGGATGTGCCTTTTCAAGGTTTCATATTAATCGGACAAGTAGTTTACCAAACTCCGCAAGCCGTTCGCTTTGGACCAAACCATTTCATGTAAATAGAGGGGGGGGGGGGGGGATTGTCACCGTACTCGCAAGCCGTTCGCTTTGGACCAAACCATTTCATGTAAATAGAGGGGGGGGATTGTCACCGTACTCGCAAGCCGTTCGCTTTGGACCAAACCATTTCATGTAAATAGAGGGGGGGGATTGTCACCGTACTCGCAAGTCGTTCGCTTTGGACCAAACCATTTCATGTAAATAGAGGGGGGGGATATAATTTTAGATATATATATAGTACGGGCATGCCCTAGTTTAATTAATTAATCCAAGTGAAAATCAAATTCTACAAATTTCAGAAAATTAATTAAAAATACAAAACTAGAATATCTTAGTTGGATAAGTGTTCACCCCCCTTATCTTACTATAATTCACCAAATGCCCATCTGTCTGTCTGTCCGTTCGACGGTACTGTAAAAACTGCTGAATCGAACGCAACGATATTTTGGGTGGGTAATCCTGGGATCTCCAGGAGTAAAATAGGCTATTTAGTTTTCCCAATTTCAGCTTTGGTCTTCAGCATTCTCAGGTTTGGACTCCCGCATAACATTCGCGTTCGCATAACGTTCATTGTGACGATGTTGTTTTCCCGGGTGCCGCACAAACGGCTGCACCGATCGAACTCGGTGACCTCGGACACAGACCTTTTATAAGGACACGGGTTGAATCCCTGCTTGAGAGAATTCTAACCCATTTCAACTGAAGGAAACACATATCGGGAGTACATACGACTTGGTAATTGTGAACACGATTAATTATCGATCACGATTCACGATCACGATCATCACGATCATAGTGTATTGTTCACTGTGGGACATTTGGTGAATTATAGTAAGATACTGTTTAGATTTTGATGATTTGCGTGTGATATGATTTGACGGATGTTTATATAAATCGTTTAAAATAAAAAAAGCCTTCAATTTCTGATATTTTACCTTTTCATTTTGGCCTCCCAATTGAAGCCCCGCCCATAGGACGGGTACCGTTGCTAGTAATAGCAATTGTAAATTAGCTCAGGTGTAACCAATCACCTTCAAATCACACACCAAGTTAATTGGCCTTCACCTGTGATAAATTGGAGTGATTCTGATTATTTAAGAATAACATCAGCTTTTCCTGTAGGCTTCCTCTGCTGGGTAGTGCATTTCACAGCAAAGATTCAACCATGAGCATCAAGGAGCTTTCAAAAGACCTCAGGAATAAGGTTGTGAAAAAGCACAGATCATGGGATGGGTATAAAAATATTTCAAAGACCTTGAATATCCCTTGGAGCACAGTCAAGACAATCATTAAGAGGTGGAAGGAGTATGGTACTGCCAAGACCCTGCCTATATCAGGCAATCTCTCCAAACTGGATGACCAAGCAAGGATGAGACTGATCAGAGAGGCCACCAAGAGGCCAATGGAAAATTTGAAACAGCTACAGGCTTTTATGGCAAAGACTGATCACTGTGTGCATGTGACCACAATATCCCAAGCACTCCACTAGTCTGGCCTGTACGGTCGGGTGACAAGAAGGAAGTCACTACTCAAAAAAGCTCACCTTGAGTCCTGTTTGAGGTATGCACAAAAACCACTCTGGAGATTCTGGAGCCATGTGGCAAAAGGTTTTGTGGTCTGACAAAACCAATATTGAACTTTTTGTCCTAAATGCAAAACGTTACATTTGGCGCAAACCCAGCACTCACCCAAAGAACACCATCCCTGCTGTGAAGCATGGTCATATCAGCATCATGTTAAGGGGATGTTTCTCATCAGCAGGGACTGGGGCACTCATAAGAATAGAAGGGAAAATGGATTGAGCAAAATACAGAAAATTCCTTGAGGAAAACCTGATGCCCTCTGCAAAAACAAAAAGTGAAATTGGGACGGAAGTTCACCTTTCACCATGACAATGACCTGAATCACACAGTCAAAGCTACACTGAAGTGGTGAAGCAACAAAAAGAGAAATGTCCTTGAGTGGCCCAGTCAGAGGCCTGACCTAAATCCAATTGAAAATCTGTAGCATGACTTTAAGATTGCTGTCTCTCATCACTTCCTATGCAACTTGACTGAGCTTGAACAGTTTTGTACAGAAGAATGGGAAAATATTGCCCAATCAAGATGTGCAAAGTTGGTAGAGACCTATCCCAACAGACTCACAGCTGTAATTACTGTCAAAGGTGCTTCCACCAAGTATTAACTCTGGGGGGGGGGGGGGGAGGTGTGGGGGGTGTGGGTGGACACTTATCCAACCAAGATCATCTCGTTTTGTACTTTTAAATGAATTTTCTGAAATTTGTAGAATTTGTTTTTCCATTCGAAGTTGTGGGTTATGATGTATAAATAAAGGTGGAAAAGCCTGATTTAATCTATTTTAAATCCAAGTTATAAAGGCAACAAAAGGAGAAAAAATTGAAAGGGTATGTAGACATTCTGCATAGAAAAAAGGGGGTGACGTGCAGGAATTGCGATGTGGAAGTGCGAGGAATTGCGATGCCGAAGTGCGGGGAATTGCGATGGCGACGTGCGGGGAATTGCGATGGCGACGTGTGGGGAATTGCGATGCTAATTGCAGGGAATTGCGAAGGCGAAGTGCGGGGAATTACGATGGCGACGTGCGGGGAATTGCGATGGCGACGTGCGGGGAATTGCGATGGCGACGTGCGGGGAATTGCGATGGCGACGTGCGGGGAATTGCGATGGCGACGTGCGGGTAATTGCGATGGCGAAGTGCGGGGAATTGCGATGGCGAAGTGCGGGGAATTGCGATGGCGAAGTGCGGGGAATTGCGATGGCGAAGTGCGGCGAATTGCGATGGCGAAGTGCGGGGAATTGCGATGGCGAAGTGCGGGGAATAGCGATGGCGATGTGCGGGGAATTGCGATGGCGACGTGTGGGGAATAGCGATGGCGACGTGCGGGGAATTGCGATGGCGACGTGCGGGGAATTGCGATGGCGACGTGCGGGGAATTGCGATGGCGACGTGCGGGGAATTGCGATGGCGACGTGCGGGGAATTGCGATGGCGACGTGCGGGGAATTGCGATGCCAATTGCGGGGAATTGCGAAGGCGAAGTGCGGGGAATTGCGATGGCGAAGTGCGGGGAATTGCGATGGCGAAGTGCGGGGAATTGCGATGGCGAAGTGCGGGGAATTGCGATGGCGAAGTGCGGGGAATTGCGATGGCGAAGTGCGGGGAATTGCGATGGCGAAGTGCGGGGAATTGCGATGGCGAAGTGCGGGGAATTGCGATGGCGAAGTGCGGGGAATTGCGATGGCGAAGTGCGGGGAATTGCGATGGCGAAGTGCGGGGAATTGCGATGGCGAAGTGCGGGGAATTGCGATGGCGAAGTGCGGGGAATTGCGATGGCGAAGTGCGGGGAATTGCGATGGCGAAGTGCGGGGAATTGCGATGGCGAAGTGCGGGGAATTGCGATGGCGAAGTGCGGGGAATTGCGATGGCGAAGTGCGGGGAATTGCGATGGCGAAGTGCGGGGAATTGCGATGGCGAAGTGCGGGGAATTGCGATGGCGAAGTGCGGGGAATTGCGATGGCGAATTGCGATGGCGAAGTGCGGGGAATTGCGATGGCGAAGTGCGGGGAATTGCGATGGCGAAGTGCGGGGAATTGCGATGGCGAAGTGCGGGGAATTGCGATGGCGAAGTGCGGGGAATTGCGATGGCGAAGTGCGGGGAATTGCGATGGCGAAGTGCGGGGAATTGCGATGGCGAAGTGCGGGGAATTGCGATGGCGAAGTGCGGGGAATTGCGATGGCGAAGTGCGGGGAATTGCGATGGCGAAGTGCGGGGAATTGCGATGGCGAAGTGCGGGGAATTGCGATGGCGAAGTGCGGGGAATTGCGATGGCGAAGTGCGGGGAATTGCGATGGCGAAGTGCGGGGAATTGCGATGGCGAAGTGCGGGGAATTGCGATGGCGAAGTGCGGGGAATTGCGATGGCGAAGTGCGGGGAATTGCGATGGCGAAGTGCGGGGAATTGCGATGGCGAAGTGCGGGGAATTGCGATGGCGAAGTGCGGGGAATTGCGATGGCGAAGTGCGGGGAATTGCGATGGCGAAGTGCGGGGAATTGCGATGGCGAAGTGCGGGGAATTGCGATGGCGAAGTGCGGGGAATTGCGATGGCGAAGTGCGGGGAATTGCGATGGCGAAGTGCGGGGAATTGCGATGGCGAAGTGCGGGGAATTGCGATGGCGAATTGCGATGGCGAAGTGCGGGGAATTGCGATGGCGAAGTGCGGGGAATTGCGATGGCGAAGTGCGGGGAATTGCGATGGCGAAGTGCGGGGAATTGCGATGGCGAAGTGCGGGGAATTGCGATGGCGAAGTGCGGGGAATTGCGATGGCGAAGTGCGGGGAATTGCGATGGCGAAGTGCGGGGAATTGCGATGGCGAAGTGCGGGGAATTGCGATGGCGAAGTGCGGGGAATTGCGATGGCGAAGTGCGGGGAATTGCGATGGCGAAGTGCGGGGAATTGCGATGGCGAAGTGCGGGGAATTGCGATGGCGAAGTGCGGGGAATTGCGATGGCGAAGTGCGGGGAATTGCGATGGCGAAGTGCGGGGAATTGCGATGGCGAAGTGCGGTGAATTGCGATGGCGAAGTGCGGGGAATTGCGATGGCGAAGTGCGGGGAATTGCGATGGCGAAGTGCGGGGAATTGCGATGGCGAAGTGCGGGGAATTGCGATGGCGAAGTGCGGGGAATTGCGATGGCGAAGTGCGGGGAATTGCGATGGCGAAGTGCGGGGAATTGCGATGGCGAAGTGCGGGGAATTGCGATGGCGAAGTGCGGGGAATTGCGATGGCGAAGTGCGGGGAATTGCGATGGCGAAGTGCGGGGAATTGCGATGGCGAAGTGCGGGGAATTGCGATGGCGAAGTGCGGGGAATTGCGATGGCGAAGTGCGGGGAATTGCGATGGCGAAGTGCGGGGAATTGCGATGGCGAAGTGCGGGGAATTGCGATGGCGAAGTGCGGGGAATTGCGATGGCGAAGTGCGGGGAATTGCGATGGCGAAGTGCGGGGAATTGCGATGGCGAAGTGCGGGGAATTGCGATGGCGAAGTGCGGGGAATTGCGATGGCGAAGTGCGGGGAATTGCGATGGCGAAGTGCGGGAATTGCGATGGCGAAGTGCGGGGAATTGCGATGGCGAAGTGCGGGGAATTGCGAAGGCGACGTGCGGGGAATTGCGGTGGCGAAGTGCGGGGAATTGCGATGGCGAAGTGCGGATAATTGCGATGGCGAAGTGCGGATAATTGCAATGGTGCATCATCAACTTCGCTGTAGTTATAGACTATTAAAAAAGCAAGTCTATCTGGCAATAGTTTGTTTCGATGAAGCCTGTACAAATCAGCACTTCATATGTTTTCGATTTATTACCATTTCCATCTTTTCTCTTCCAGACGCAGATCTCTCTTGAGTTGAGTACTCGAGAAGCTGCTTCAAACTTGGGCTGGAGCAATGAGGATCTCATGCTGAATGTTCCCCCAGAAACAATTCCCTTGAGGGGAACAAAAAGGTCTGTTGATTACAAAATGGCCTTTTCCCTTCATTTTTAGGCTTGCAATTTGCAGGTAATACATTGATTGCCTCCTCGTTTTTATTTATTTTATAAGTCCAGAGTTGCAACCTTTGTCTACTTTGTGTGGTGTCGAAGGAGCGGTGCTGCAGAATTCCCACCAGTTCAACTTGCCTTTTTTAGGAAAATACTTGTTCTCGTCCTGACTGTGCCATCTTCTGTATATCTCTTACCATGCCTGATTTTAGTACAGTGAGATAACTTTACTAAAGTGAGTATACTATTAAATGAGTCGTAAGTCATGAAACCTCGTGTGTAATTGTGCCGTGAGGAAATCTTACAACTTGATCATCCTTAAGAGGAAAGTTATTGCCCTTACTGGTGAAGCCCTATCTACAACCATGGTCAACCACTGGAAGAGGTTTAGTCTCTTTAACTTCTCTGCCTCACCATAGTGAAGAGCTCTCATTGACCGACCACATAACAAATCTGGCCTTCGAAGCCACCTGCAGACTGGTTGTTCTCTGTCAATGCAAATCTTTCCTTGGAAAATTAGAGCTACTCAGCCTACAAGGCCTATGTCCCAAACTCGATGAAAAACTCAATCTGGGGTGAAATCTGACAAAATTTACCATGTCTAGCACTTCTTATAACCAAGTGTATATAGTCATTTATTTAAGCGAGGACATCATTTTCCTTCTGGGGTTAGTTTTTACAGCGTAGCCCATAGGGCAAAGCAGTCTTGAACAGTGTTTCTATGTATGTATGTATGTATGTATGTATGTCCCCTCAAATGTATACCAATCAGAGCTGAGGATCTGCTCACATGAAAGGGTGATGTGATTACATCTGATGTCATTATGGTGTACAACGGCTGACTCCACACTCCAGCATTTTGATTCCAATGTCGTTCAGGGCGAACATATCGTCGAAACGGTCATGTATCACAATCGCCATGCTCTACCTTTACGTTTTTCATTCAGTATGAAACACAAACAAACCGATTGTTAAAATGATCATCAAATATCGAAAGCATAGTCATCTTCAATATATGAAAGTAGCGGCAGTTTTGTGCCCGGCTGTCACGCTACGCCATTACTTCTATGATGTCATTATGACGACTGACTCCACCGACCGACATTTTAATTTACTAGTACACCGCACACTACTGGAGCGGCAGGAAGGGTCATTCCTCTTTGGGGTATATAGATCACAGTCGATCTATGGTCGGGTCTCAAGAACATTGGGTGTGTGTTCATTGACCAAGTTTCTTGTGGAGAGATCGCCAAGTAGTTTAAGCATTCGAGCAAGCACTCCATTCAAAACAGTTAAAGAATGGCTGGCTTGGCTAGCGCTATCTAGCTGCTTGGTAAATGAGCACAACCCGGTCTTCCTCCCTTTCAGTTTCGTGTTAAACAGCAGGAAAAGTGGGTTTCATTGGTGGTTTTCAAAACAAAACCTTAATTGGTGGGTTTCAAAAGTCCGCCACTAAAAACGCCACTTTTTGCAGCAGAAGTCATGTTATTTACCCAACCCTTGTGGGGTATATAGATTACAGTAGATCTTCGCTCAGTTCTGTAAGTAAAGCTTACTTCAGGGATGTTGGGATTCCTCCAAATTTCTTCGTTCAATGTTATAAACAGCATTAGCGACTGTTTAAAAAGCAAATCATACGTGTTTGTGGTTTATAATATTTTACAAGGACGCCTACGCCGCTGTTAGACTCCCGGTATTGTTTTTATTTAACTTAATAATTTTTAACATAATACATACTTCCACGTGATAGGGTGTCACTCCACTGTCCAGGCGATCTGTTTTTAAAATTCCCTCTAGATGATGGACCCAGATTGCGTATATTTTGAAGTATTAAAGAGGTGGTGTCCCAAACATTTTCGGCCATTTCAACCAGAAGCAATCGGCTTGCTATTGCTTGCCAAGCTAGCCATTCCTTATCACAAATTTCGCTGGAGTGTTTGCTGGAGTGCTTAAGCCACTTGGCCTGGGCTCTACAAATGAAGTGTGAAACGCCTGTGGACTTAATTAGTCTCAAGGCCGGGGAAGTTTGGGTGTGTTATAACACCCTTTTTGAATAGGATTAATGAGGTGAACGCTATTCAGGCTTCTTTTGCAAGCCATGGCGTTACAGTAGACAGAGCTCCCTTTTTGTTTTTACGTACATACCAATTTTTTTATTGACTAACATTTTTGTGTGATATACTTTCATTGTATTAATAGATAGTTATATGAATATACCTATAAAAATATACTTTCCCCCTTCCCCTTCCCTCTCTCTCCTTCCCCTTCCCTTCCACTTCCTCCTCTCCCCTCCCGCCTTCCCCCTTTCCCCTCCCCCTTCCTGCTCCCCCTCCCCCCCCCCTCTTCATATTACCCTCAGGAAGCGACTCCTTGTTACCCGGCATCACCAGGTACTTTTCCAAGTGTATATGTGTGAGTGTGTGTGTGTGTGTACATATATATATAATTATATATATATATATATATATATATATATATATATATATATATATATATATATATACACACACACTCCTTGGACGCACTGTAGCCAACCTCCTTGGATGAAGCCGCAAGAGAAAACTTGATCGAAGATTGCAGCGAAGGATTGTTGGAATGGTTGAGAAAGCACCTCGATCAACTGCCAAACGGATTCAAGCTGACCTTCAGACACAATGTACAACAGTTTCAACTCACACCATCTGTCACCAACTCAATGAAAGGGGGTTCTATGGTAGGAGACCCATGAGGACCCCACTGCTGAGAGAGAGACGTAAGAAAGCCCGACTGGAGTTTGACAAAACACACCTGAACAAGCCAAAATCTTTCTGGGAGAATGTTCTGTGGTCGGATGAGACCAAATTAGAGCTTTTTGGTAAAGCACATCGTCTCTATGTTTACAGAAAACAAAGTGAAGCCTTCAAAGAAGAGAACACCTCCCTATAGTCAAACATGGAGGAGGTTCAGTGATGTTTTGGGGTTGCTGTGCTGCCTCTGGCACTGGGTGCCTTGAATGTGTGCATGGCATCATGAAATCAGGAGATTACCAAGGCATTTTGGAGCACAATGTTCAACGCAATGTCAGAAAGCTGGGTCTCCGTCGAAGGTCATGGGTCTTGCAGCAGGACAATGACCCCAAATACACTTCAAAAAGCACCCAGGAATGGTTTAAGACAAAACGCTGGACTGTTCTGATGTGGCCAGGAATGAGTCCAGATCTAAATCCCATTGAACACCTGTGAGAAGATCTGAAAACAGCAGTTGGGAGAAGGCACCCTTCAAATCTGGGAGAACTGGAGCAGTTTGCACAAGAAGAGTGGGCCAACCTGCCAGTATAAATGTGTAGGAAGCTCATTCATGGCTATAGCAAGCACTTCACTTCAGTTATTTTGTCCAAAAGCTGTGCAACCAAATATTTAGTTAAGGGTGGCAATAATTTTGTCAATGGCAATTTTTTTTATTCTCTGATTTAATAGGATATATTAAGTTCTGAATCAAAAACAAAGGTTCTGTGATATTAATGGTGAAATAAAGAATTGTGGAGACCAAATACTTTGGTCAATTTCAACTTATTTTTCGAGAAAATTGTGAGTTATTTGAAAAAAGTGCAAGGGTGCCAATATTTTTGGCCACGACTGTATACACTAGCAAAAGTACCTGGCGTTGCCTCAGCATAATTACATTAATTCCCCAACCACGAGATTTGATCATCTTTTTTTACATCCTCCAGGGCCTCTGACAGGACAGGAAGCTGTTATAGGAGTGAGGATGATGTTGATGGACAATTCAGGTAAGTGTTCCATACTGAAGGGACTCCTCTTTGTTTATTAACATACAGGTAGATAGAAGGCCACCGACTTCAATAAACAGATCAGAAGCTTTCAGGTATTTGTTATGCTTTAGGTTCAAAATTAGGGTCACGATGTAAAGTTCTTCCGATGATATTTCTTTGGATACAAGTACAGTACTGACAATCTGGAAAGGCCTAGCAATCCCATATAATGTCCTTCGTTTTAATTGGTTGACCATTCATATTGCAAATGAATTATCTGGATTGGTCGAATACAATTTCCCAGCTTTCATTTCAAACTTCCCTTCATCATTGACTATTTTACAGTTGTGAAGATTTGTCAGATGAAGATTACAAAAGCTCATTCAGGTAATTATTATTTTTATCTTTTGTTGAAGTTGAATAGTCTATAAATGTTAATAAGGAAGTTTCTGTCGCAGAACTTGAAGTGCCTTATATGGTGATTGCTTCCAATCCTGGACACTGGCTACAAACCTGGAAGTTTTACATTAAAATTCTGGCCGTTGCAGCATTTTGTGGCCATCTGTTTGTAACGTTCCCACGGTGGGGTTGATGGGGTTACATCCATACCAATTAATCACATAAACAGATGAGCTTGTTTTTGTAATCTTTCCCCCATACTATTAGGGTTTGCAGAATTTTAAAGTTTATCAACAATATCTCACTTTTTATTTGTTTGTCGAGGTTTCGGTTCACCCCCTGCAACCCCCGAACTCCCTCCATTGAGTCACTATTGAAACCAAGTTACCATCTGATTTCCTCTGTGGCCTGTGTGTGATTGTTCTGGATTTACCTGTAGTTTGCCATTTCTAGCTGACCGTTGCACAACCATTTTCTATCCTGCGGTTTTGAGACCAAGAGTCAGTCGTGCATGCAAATGCTGACATAAGATGTATAATTTGAAGAAGTCCAGGATGTTGTACAAGTTTGAGCTATGGTATTCCAGGAAGGATACATGTGTGTTTAAGAATATCGAGGTTCCTTCAATTGTCATGAATTCACAGCTCGGCCAATATTGCTGAACGAGAACCGGACCAGTTCATCGTTTACTTTGCCTCACCGACCCCTGTTTTCACTGCAAACCATCCATCGCTTGCATAGTCCCTGCAGGTCATCTTGCCATCTATTTCACTCGGAGAATGTTCACTTGCCAAATAAAATGTACCTTTTTGTGCTATTAAAAGATCAGTAACCAGGCCACGGTTGGAAATGGCAAAATATTGGAATTTCATGAGACCTCAGGCATTCCACTTAAATCCTGGATTATTCAAAGATATCTCAACTATAAGGACAGGATTTAATGTTCAAATATCATGAAAGACAGACAAATCAAAAAAATTCAATATCTATATTTATCAAAAAAAAACTTTTTTTTTTAAACTTTTTTTTTAATGTCTGAATTTTTTTTCAAAAGTCATTTCATTGAATTTCGAGCTTGAAAACCGTAAAAGGGGTTTTATTCAGTCTCCCAGCTAGCACAATGACGTTGAGCCAACATTGGGAAATGTCGGAATGGTCGCAAGATAATTTCCGACGTTGGTCCAGTGCTGATGTTGGGCCAACGTTAATCCAACGGCAGTTTATAGGGCAGGAATTTGTAATTCATGATGGGTGGTTTTTCAAAAATGATCCAAAAATATACCTGATTGATTACCTCCTCATGTGGGAAATCAAGTATTAAATCCGCATCAATTAGTGCCTCGTTTACATACTGTGAGTGTGTTTACTTCATTGCAGTTTTGCCATCAAAAGGAGATACAAAGGTTAATAGCCTAGCAGTGAAATGTGAATGCAGATGATCCTTGGTTAGCTCAGCATATTATAGATCATATAATGACTGGCTGTAAAGATAATTGGAGAGGTCAAAGAACACGATACCCCACGCATTATTTAAGGATATACTTCAATTCTTATACAGTATTGATTTCAAAGATCATTTAAAAAGCCGGAAGTTTACCGCTACTGAAGCAGTCTGATACACTACCAGCTGAAGTACCCCGGGGAGGTTCCCAGGGTGGTGGGGGAGGTGAAGGGGGTAGGGGCAGGGAGGTGGGGGGGGGGGGCGGGTAGTTATGAGAGGGAACAAGGAGTGGAGTGATATACTGTCTGTGTATATAAATATATATGGGGTGGGAGGGGGGGAGAGGGGAGGGAGTACATATTTACCCATGCGAAGAGTGCTTTAACCTCAGCATTGCCCAGATAAAATGGAAATTGTAATACTCAATGCCACCCCCACCAGGTGGCGCTACACGGTACACATTTACCGAGATAACTTACGCCTCTTCCCCACCGCCCCCCCCCCCCCCTTTGCCCACACCTCTACTTGGGGTCCATGGTACCTCCCACACAACCAAAGTTGTACTGTATTTGTACCCCGAGTTTGGAGTTTGTAACTTAAAATATGTGGTCATGCATAAGGAACATACGATGGCAGACAACAGCATATATATATATATATATATATATATATTTATATATATATATATATATATATATATATATATATATATATATATATATATATATATATATATATATATATACTGTATATGTATATGGCTATTTCCACAATAAATGGTCATTTTGACGGACCCTACTTTGAAGTGTATTCTTGACTGGATATGTTGGTCGAAGAATGTGAGCTAAATTCTGTTTGAGAGCACATGTAATAAAGTTATAATGGAAATAAAATCATCGCCGAGTAGTACCTCATTTCATTTGTGTGGGAGTGTAAATACTAATGAATAAAATGTTACTAATTCGTAAGTGTGTTGTCCATCAAATTGTTACGTGGGTAATATCATGTCATTCCCAAATCGGTAAGCATGGTGAGCACCGCTGCACAATCCATTGAAACATGGTTTCTTAGCAGACCTCGCTTACCCACTACCAGCATCACAAAACAATCGCTAGTTCCATGGGAATCTCGGCACCACGATCTGTCCAATGTGTTACATGGGTAAGCAATTACGTGAGTTTTGCGGTCTCTCCAAAAAAAACTATGAAACAGAAATAGATTGAACTCTAACTGAATTGAAAGAACTGACCGTAGTGTTCAACAATAACTAAAATAATTATCACCCAGATTTCAAACAGGGCCAACCTGAGAGACATGAACAACATGAACAGTAGCGGTACAATACAACAGTACACAAAAAGTGCTTTCTGTATCACACTCTTTCATACAATACACTCCCACACAAATGAAACGAGGCACTACTCGGCGATGATTTTATTTCCATTATAACTTTATTACATGTGCTCTCAAACAGAATTTAGCTCACATTCTTTAACCAACATATCGAGTCAAGAATACACTTCAAAGTAGGGTCCGTCAAAATGACCATTTATTGTGGAAATAGCCATATGTATATGTATATTGTTGCGGTTCTGAGAATGTACATATTGATTAATAAAGGTTAAAGGTTTTGCCCCCATAGTTAGTCCACATGCAACACGTGGGCCACCTTAGAACGTTAGTTATTTCATAGTATATGTGAGATAAGGACATTTCCAATAGTGATACCTGCGTTGTGTAAAAGAAATAAATAAGAGTAGGCCCCGTTCATTTTACAGCCCCCCCTCCAATCGATCTCATTGGGCACCATCCAGTCTGCGCCCCATTCCCCATTGCGCGCCATCCAGTCTGCGCCCTATTGCCCCTCACATTAGGATGCTGAAACCAGCCAAATGCCACGAGGTAGCCTGGAAAAAGGGGGAGGAGCGCGAGGTCGGGGGGGGGGGGGGGTGGTCACGTCAAGCAGACGTCAAGGGCAGAGCCGGTAAGAGACAACGACCAATCAGGGCTCAGGTGGAATGGCGTGAGGGGCGTGGTCAGAGCGCGGCTGGCACATTTGAGAGGGTTCGCTGGGCGGCGCTATATAAACGCGCACGCAAAGCCCTTCCAGAGGACTGACGCAGCGGCACTCATTACCAGGAAACTTACCAGAGGACTGATGAGGAGGACTTACCAAAGGACTGTGCGGAAAGGACTTGAGAGTATATGCGCTTTACCAAAGAGGACTGTCACGTTTGGCATTGGTGAAAGGACTCACTGGGGGAACTTTGATTGCAAGGACTCGTTGAGGATTTGGCTTTGGGCTTGCTGGGAGCGCATATAAAGCGCCGGTATTTCTATTACGCACGCGGCCGTGACCGCCAGTATAACCGCCCAGCCTGTTCGTTTATTACGTACGTGGCCGTGAGCCGCGAAGTAACCGCCAGCCCAGCTTACCGATCCCCCCATATAATTTTCCGATCCGCGCCAACGACACGCGGAGAGCTTGCCTGCCGTCCGTCCTACCATCTTCTTCGCGGTACGAGTCGGGGACCCGGAGAACGAGCTGTGGCTGTGGACATCATCCCTGGACCTTCAACCCCAACCTTCTACATCCCCGTGTGAGTGTGTGTGTGCGGGCCCGTTTGTCCAGGGGATAAGTTAAGACTGTTTTTAAGGCTTCACTGTGTGTACTTCTCCTTCTTCCTGTGTAATTAATTAATAAACCAATCTGTTCTTCCTTTCTTCTTAATTCGACCGTATCAGTCTTTTCTTCCATTGGGTAAGCGTGGCATGATTACAACCGCTCAGATCGGGTTTAGTACCTGTTAACGGCCCAAATCGCGGCTCGCTATCGCTCGGCGTTTCCACTAAAACCGTGGTTCGGGCGGGGTTATTTCCTTGCTTCCTGGGCGCTGTTAGTATTTAGGTAATAAGAATTCGGCTTACAACCCTATT
>NC_136273.1:83837844-84070344 GCF_964187855.1 Myxine glutinosa
TCTAATCATTTGCACCTGAGCTGGTGCACCTGATTCTAATTTTAGGTATTTGAAGTAGTGATAAATGTAGGGGTGTACTTACTTTTTCCACATGCGGAATTTACATTCATGTTTATTTAAATTACACAATGGACTACAAAATGTAAATGTTTCATGATATTTGTTATATTATATCACCTTTATCTATCAATATTTTTGAAATGAAGATCAAATATCTGTATGTTGAAATATGTTGAAAAAGTCAAAACTTTACATGGGGTGTACTAACTTTTTCACGTGACTGTATTGTTACGTTCATCAGGGGTAGACAATGATTACCTTAGAGCCAGGGTGAGTGTATCGATTTGTGTGCTCCGTCTGTCGTGAAGAAGAAGAAACAACGATGTATAATAATGAGAAGGAAATTTGTGTGGACCTTACGTCGTGGAAGAGCTTGTATCTTCATCCCCATTATAGGGGTGGGGTTTGTTAATCAGCGAGGGATTATGGGTAAATTAATCCCCTGTATGTAATTGCCTCTGTAAGCTTTTCCTGTTTTCCTTATGACACCACACTACTCACCATAGCCAAGCTAAGCAATCGACACCATATTTAATGACACAAATTAAAAACCAACCGGAAACCAGGCATCAAGCACTACCGCGAACAACTTGGACTTGGTGAGCACAAAGGCAAATGCAGGGCCATGAGCCACGCCCGGAAGAGCAGTGATTGGACCGGGATTTGATTGGCACGGGGACTGGTAAGATGGGACTCACTGACAGGAGCAGAGACGGAGACATCGTGGAATGACGTCAGAGCCTCAAGTACAAAATAAGTGGAACGGCGGACATTTTCTCTTCTCGCTTCTTGTTCTGGATCCCATAGCGAATGTTCGCTTATTGGCTCTTGCGCAAGGAATATTCATCACGAACGGTCGTGTTCCGACATCTTGATGGTGATCATGAGGAGGAGGAATTGCGGACCGAGAACTGCGGTTTCCCAAGCAAGAACGATGAGTGGACGGGCACTACCTGCTCGCTGCACTCTTGACGAAGCCAGGAGTGAGCGGACACGCAGCGAGGCCGAGTTCGCACTAACGAACGCATTTTCCCGCCAAGGACGCGAGGGGATTTTTGACTTCCTGATGAGATTCAAGAGTCGATTGGAGATAAGTGCCACAAATCACACCTATTTCTTTTCCCATTATTTTTTTATCCTTTGTCTGTATTTGGGTCTGTGTGGGAGCGCTGCAATTAGGAATATAGTTTTATCGTGTTTTCTTTCTTACCGGCATTTCTTTCATTAAACCTGTTTATTTGTACATTTTAATTCTGTCTCGGTTTGAGTTAATCATCAGAGGTGTGAAGACCGCCAGTGGACCCGTGAAGGTGAGCTCTCCGGCTCCCCCCGCCCTCCTGCCCCCCCTCCCCCCACACATATTCTCCGCTATATTTTGACAACGCCTCGGAGTGTTAAGCTCACTTGGTCATCCGTGTCGCCCTGCTGTGTTCACCACACAGGGTAGTCACATGACAATATATATACAGGGTGAGACAAAAGTAGCACCCGACTTCTGTTTATATATATATATATATATATATATATATATATATATATATATATATATATATATATATATATATATATATATATATATTTCTGTCAGTTGATTGTTTGTTTGCCATTTGTATTACAGTGTACAAGAAGGTAGAAATAAATGAATGACATGTTTATCTAACCATTTATTCGAGGGAAAATTATTACGGAACTGTACCAAGCTGTTTTACCTGCAATTTTCAAAGTCCCCTCCCTCGTGATCGATGCACAATTGCAGCCGAGCAGGCACAGATTGGCACACACGCTTGCAGAGTTCAATATCAATTTCCTCAAACTTTGCAGTGATTTGAGCCTTCAATTCCTGAATGGTACGAGGCTTTTCACGATAAACAAGGTCTTTCATGAGCCCCCATAGAAATAAACCTGGAGGTGTAAGGTCTGTTTCCATTTTTTTATGGTGTTTCCATTCTGTTTTTCGTAAGGTTTCCATTTTTTCTGGTGAAGGATACGGATAACACTTGATTGGCTCACTTCCAACTCTGCAGATAAATGGCGAGTTGACTTTTGCGGACTTTGTTCCAGTCTCCTGATGGCTTCTCAGCCTTAGCTACATTCGTTGCCGTTTCAGACGACCGTACTTTTTTGCAGTGGCTACCGACCCTGTTGCTTCAAATTTCTCGACAATCAATCGTATGTTTCTTCCCTGGGGTGGGTTAATATCGAATTCCTGTGCCAAACGGCGTGCTGCCATCATTGGTTATTCATTACATTTGTGGTAATGTTTCACGGCCGCAATGCGTTGATTCATTGAAAGGTAATTCATGGTTCAATTTGGTGCAAATTCAGTAACTTTCCAAACTCTCAGAAATAACCTGCAAAACAAAAATAAATAAACGAAGAAAATTAATAATCTGCAAGACAATCATTAACAACATGACATCCCAGAAAGAATCTGACAGCCGAAAAAACAGAAATAGGGCGCGGGCGCTACTTTTGATTCACTATATATATATATGTATATATGTATATATGTATATATGTATATATATATGTATATATATATATATATATATGTATATATATATGTATATATGTATATATATATATATGTATATATTGTCGCGATCCCGTCTGTGGAATGTATCCCAGCACGGAATACGGACGTAAATGTCCGGGCTTCAAGTAATCCACGTAGTGAACCAAAAGAGACGCAATAAACACAATTGTGTTTTAATCGGCCTTCTAGGGGTAAAGCACGATTATTTATTGGCTCGATCACAAAAACCATGAAAGGTAACAAAAGGTAATATGCTGCACAAGCCGGCAGGAACTGTCGGCCACAGACGCTCCAACTGGACGCAGGTAAGATCCTCGCGGCTCCAATCGACGAGCTCCGGGACTCGAAGGATACCAGGATGGAATACCACACAAGGCCGCCAGGAACGGTCGGCCAGGAGCTCCAACACGAAGCAGGCAATATAGGACTCACAGTTCCAATCTACGATCTCCGGGAATCACTCGTTCTCTTCCGGAATCACTCACTCGTACAATCCATAACTATAAACGATCAGCACAACTCGCTGTCGTGAGGAGTAACGAAAGTTCCCTCGCCTCGAGGCCTCGAACCTCCGAGCTGCGTCCGTATCATGAGATGGCGGCCGCGCTCTCTGACCCTCCACCAATCACGTCCCGACTCGCCTCCCAATCGCGTGAGGCTCCAAGGAGGTTACGTCAGTCGTGGGCGGGGCACTCATTTGGGTGAGAACAAAGGTGGTTTCACCGGGGGGTTTCTCACAGTCCTCCCCCCCTAAGTAAAAACCCCGTCGAATAGACGGCGTTTTTAAAACCAGTATTTGTAGTAGGTGCAAATCACATGGCAAGATGATGGCGGGAATTGCTAACAGGCAATTAACGCAATTAACAATTACTAACACTTGTTAACAACAATAACGAAACAACGCAACAATACAACGCAACGCAATGGCGCAACACAATAACGCAACAATAACGCACTTATTAACGCAACAGGCAATTAACAGGCGTTAACAGGGTAAACAATGAACCAGTTTTGTTTTTTTTTTCACACACAATATTAAACACCATACACCCCCTTAACATCTACCCCACAAGAGTTACACTTCACCCAAAGCACAATAGAGAAACAAGGGAGCCAAACTCAAGGTGGGGAAACATTTACAGGAGGGAAACGGACCGAGACCTAGAGCGGCGGGTTCTCCTCCGGTGTCGAGAACGACAGTCATATGCGTAATGACCCCTTTCACCGCACTGGTAACATCGATCTTTCGGGTCGAACGGCCTGCGGACCAAAGGGCGTCTGAAACGAGGCCGCCGCGACATGCCATTCGACATCTCGACGCACACCCGCGATCCGCAAATTAACCTTCCATCAAGGGCTCTGACCGAATCTTCAGCATCTCGTGGATCTTCAAACTCAACAACTGCGAATCCAGGTGGGTTCCGAGCAACCCATACGTTGCGGAGTGGTCCGTAATGCCCGAAGACCCTCCCTAGCTCGGCTCTCGCTGCTCCATTGCCCAGGTTTCCCACATATACCTTAGCATTAGCGTTCCTGCTGAATCGCGACATGGCGGGAGCGGTCCCTGAGGAGCACGGCACCTGAGGTTGGCTTGACGGGAGGCTCGGGTGGACTTCAGCTGACGCAACGTCACCGTCGGAAACTGGAGTCGAGGCGCTAGGCTCCTCGGGCCAGAGTGAAGATATGTCTGACTCCGCCACTCTCTCCGCCTGTTTACTCTGGGCTCTAGGGACCCCCCCACAGGTCAGAGTCAATGACTCCTCCCTGGCTATGGCATCATTGCCAATCAGCAAGGAGACCCCGGGTATAGGGTAGTAGGGTACTACCACACAGGTCACTGGACCCTTAAAAATGTCACTCCGGACCTCGAGGAGGGCAAGGGGGTACCGGCCAAGAACCCGGTCAATGCCCCGAAGGAGGGTATACTCGCCGGTATAACGCATCTGAGAGGCCGGAACTACCCCCACCCGGAGAACACACCGTGTCGCCCCAGTATCCCGAAGGTATTTGGTCTCAAACTTCAGCATCGAATCGGGGCCACCCACTAAGGCTGTCCCTGAATACTCCTGATGCAGTGGATGAATGGAATTAGCCCCGGTGGCAGTGACCTCGGTCACCGATGCCACCGTCGTGTGCGAGGGCCCGGCGGATGAGTTCCACTGATCTCCCTCCGACTTAACAGGAGGGTTGCCTCGGTAGGCCGGACTGGCGGGATTAGAGAAACAGCGGTTTTCACCGTGCCCCACGCGTTTGCAGAAATCGCACCAGGGCCCTGCCCTGGTCTGCGGCTCGCGAGCGCCCCCAGTGGAGGTCATCGGAGAACCCTTCCCCTCGATCCAGCCGCCGGGCAGACGGGGGGCGGTCTTGATCGCAGACTCCTCCGTCTTACGAAGCGACTGCGTGACTTGCAGCATTTTGCACGCCAAAACATGTTTATCAATAAGGTTGACGCAGTCTGCCAAGGAAACAGTGTCTTTGTCGACAAGAAACAATGCTAAGTCAGGCGGAAGCTGTTGATCGATACGGTAACGCACCAGGAGTTCCGCAACCGCTTGAGGTAACTCCACCTTGCTCCCCTTGAACCATCTCTGCAGCTGTTCCAACAAGGCCCGCGAATGTTCCTCATAGGTTTGACTGGACTCACGAGTCCAGCTGAAAAAATTTCTCCTATAAATACATGCGGACACCGCATAGGCATTCAAAATCTCGGCCTTCAATGCCCTGTATTTGTTTGCGTCCTCGGTTGCCATCCTCGCATATACCTCCCTCGCCTTCTCAGATAGATGGCTCACAAGATGGCCGACCCACAAGCTCTCATCAATGCCACCGGCAGCCAACAACTTCTCCGCCATCTCCAGATACGCTTCTGGCTTCGTGTCTCCCGTCCAGTCCGGCAAACGAACATGAACAGTTTCCGGGACTCTTGCAGCAGACCCCTCTGCCCGCAGTCGTTCAGTCAACATTCGCAACTCATGCTCTCTGACGCGTTCAGCTTCTGCTGCCGCATGCTCTCTCTCTGCTGCCGCCGCACGCTCTCTCTCTGCTGCCGCATGCTCTCTCGCTGCTGCCGCACGCTCTCCCTCTGCTGCTGCCGCACGCTCTCTCTCTGCTGCCGCATGCTCTCTCTCTGCTGCTGTCTCTGCTCTGTCATTCTCCCTGTTATACATGTCAAGTTGTTGAACCGGAGTCAGCCCGGTCCAGAAGGGCGAACGCATGCATTTGGTCATGATGGGATCGCTTCCTAACATCTCGGGTTGAGTGACCGGGTCAAGGCTGCTTGCGTCGCTCACCTCGCCACCCACGTGACTGTCAACATGATCAGGTTGAACTCTCACTTCCCTGGTCGACATAGCTTGGCTACGAGTTATCATACGACCAGGCACAAAACACAACCTCAAACACAACGCTCAAACACAACGCTCTGTTGGGGAAATACGACCCAACTACGCAATATCACCCGCACATCAAATTGCCAATGAGAAAAATACCACGTACAAATACTCACGTTTTTGTTTTTTTTTCGGTTGTTTGGAGGGATCCGAGGCTATTCGCTTATTCTTTGTCGGTTGTTTGGAGGGATCCGAGGCTATTCACTTCTCTGCCCAAGACAGCGTCCTACGGCGAGAAAGTTCCTCCCAGACGGCGTCCGCTGGTGAGAAGGCGATGAACAGATGCCAGAAGATGTCGTCCACTGCAGAATTCCCGTCTCAATCGAATGGCTCTTACTTGAATGATCCTAGGACGAGCAACCCATTTGTCGCGATCCCGTCTGTGGAATGTATCCCAGCACGGAATACGGACGTAAATGTCCGGGCTTCAAGTAATCCACGTAGTGAACCAAAAGAGACGCAATAAACACAATTGTGTTTTAATCGGCCTTCTAGGGGTAAAGCACGATTATTTATTGGCTCGATCACAAAAACCATGAAAGGTAACAAAAGGTAATATGCTGCACAAGCCGGCAGGAACTGTCGGCCACAGACGCTCCAACTGGACGCAGGTAAGATCCTCGCGGCTCCAATCGACGAGCTCCGGGACTCGAAGGATACCAGGATGGAATACCACACAAGGCCGCCAGGAACGGTCGGCCAGGAGCTCCAACACGAAGCAGGCAATATAGGACTCACAGTTCCAATCTACGATCTCCGGGAATCACTCGTTCTCTTCCGGAATCACTCACTCGTACAATCCATAACTATAAACGATCAGCACAACTCGCTGTCGTGAGGAGTAACGAAAGTTCCCTCGCCTCGAGGCCTCGAACCTCCGAGCTGCGTCCGTATCATGAGATGGCGGCCGCGCTCTCTGACCCTCCACCAATCACGTCCCGACTCGCCTCCCAATCGCGTGAGGCTCCAAGGAGGTTACGTCAGTCGTGGGCGGGGCACTCATTTGGGTGAGAACAAAGGTGGTTTCACCGGGGGGTTTCTCACAATATATATGTATATATGTATATATATATATATGTGTATATATATGTATATATGTATATATGTATATATATATATATATATATATATATATATATATACATATGTATATATGTATATATGTATCTATATTATAATAGCCGTAGATGATTCTGTCTGTCTGTCTGTCTGTCTATCTGTTGGGTGTCTGTCCGGGGTGTGGCTTACTCGGTTTGCAGAGTAGCTCCACCCATAGCTCCACCCATTCTGGGAGTGGCTATAAACAAATATCCACCATTTTATTAACTCGCATAGCTTTGAGTCCTGTTTTGTAGGCCCGTGGTGTCTTGCTCTCCCCCAGTTTTATTTCAAATCAAATTCGATAAATCATTTCATTTTTCACAGTCGCTAACATAGTTTTAGACTCGGTTGAAAAAAAACGGGAAGAAAATCCAATGAAAGTTGCCGTTTATAGAACGAAATGAATTCTCAAAGGCCTGTAACTTCAAGGCCATTGAGTCTCTCTCACGCCTTTATCTCCAATCTAACTCACCATATGATTTCATTTTTATCGATGGTTTTACTTTTAGACTCGGTGTCAGCAATAATTGAGAACAATCCACACACGCGGGAAAATGCAGAGATATATTTTTTAAAATCGCGTCATGGTGTATCATACACCGCCCAACATGACACCGCCGGCAACGTGTCGATATATATTAAAAATTCGCTTTTGCTTTTCCGTTATGATATATTACTATTTCGTTTGATGATAGTCGTCACAAAAACGTCAACAATGATGCCGACATATATTTCTTCGTTTTTATTTCATTCAACATATTAGCCGGAAGTAAAATATGTTTCAGGAAATTACCGAGAGATATTTCTTCGTTTTTTTTATTAGTTATGTGCGCATACACTTTAAATAGGTTTATTTGAAATCTTTAATTTTCCACAAACATTCCACACACGCGGGAAAATGCAGAGATATATTTTTTAAAATCGCGTCATGGTGTATCATACACCGCCCAACATGACACCGACGGCAATGTGTCGATATCTATTTTAAATTCGATATATCATTTCATTTTTCACAGTCGCTAACATAGTTTTAGACTCGGTTGAAAAAAAACGAGAAGAAAATCCGATGAAAGTTGCCGTTTATAGAACGAAATGAATTCTCAAATGCCTGTAACTTCAAGGCCATTGAGTCTCTCTCACGCCTTTATCTCCAATCTAACTCACCATATGATTTCATTTTTATCGATGGTTTTAGAGTCGGTGTCAGCAATAATTGAGAACATTCCACACACGCGGGAAAATGCAGATATATTTTTTAAAATCACGTCATGGTGTATCATACACCGCCTAACATGACACCGACGGCAACGTGTCGATACATATTAAAAATTCGATATATCATTTCATTTTTCACAGTCGCTAACATAGTTTTCGACTCGGTTGAAAAAAAACGGGAAGGAAATCCAATGAAAGTTGCCGTTTATAGAACGAAATGAATTCTCAAACGCCTGTAACTTCAACTTCAAGGCCATTGAGTCTCTCTCACGCCTTTATCTCCAATCTAACTCACCATATGATTTCATTTTTATCGATGGTCTTGGACTCGGTGTCAGCAATAATTGAGAACATTCCACACACGCGGGAAAATGCAGAGATATATTTTTAAAAATCGCGTCATGGTGTATCATACACCGCCCAACATGACACCGACGGCAACGTGTCGATATATATTAAAAATTCGCTTTTGCTTTTCCGTTAAGATATATTACTTTTTCGTTTGATGACAGTCGTCACAAAAACGTCAACAATGATGCCGACATATATTTCTTCGTTTTTATTTAATTCAACATTATTAGCCGGAAGTAAAATATGTTTCAGGAAATTACCGAGAGATATTTCTTCGTTTTTTAAAATTAGTTATGTGCGAATACACTTTAAATAGGTTTATTTGAAATCTTTAATTTTCCACAATATAATTTACTTGCCATTTATCATTTGATGATTACGAGACAAATTCCTCTTGAGGATCGTGACAATTCATGCGCTGCGTGGAAACTTCTATTTCCAAAATGAATGAGACGATCGATGAAGAACGCAGACTTGAACAGGATGCAGCAAGAAAACGAATGAGACGGGCGAACGAGTCCATCGACGAACGTCAATGCAAACTTGCGGGGTCACCCGTGGGAATCCCACGGGCATGGATGTGTGTGACATTTCGACATATTGAGTTAGATGCTGCACATTCATTTTTACAAAATGGTTACTGGCAAGTCATCAGATCCAGAAATGGTGTAAAAACCACCGTTTAGAGGCCATTTTTCCCCGCAAAGCGGGGGTTGGCCTTTTCGGGGACCGTGGTAGTTGTTGTTTTTTTGTCCCCTTTTTGAAGCAATGTTTTACGGCCGGATGCCCTTCCTGACGCCAACCCTTTTTGCCGCCTTCAACGACAAACAGGGAATTACCAGTGAACTGGTACTCAATTAGCCGACCTCGGAAGGATGACAGGCTGAGTCAACCCCCCTGGCATTAATTCGGCGATCGACCGAGATTCGAACCCAGGATCCTAAGCCGGCACCCTAGCCGCTAGCCCAACACCAGAAATGGTGTCATGAACACAATTTATTTACGCACAAGCACAAAAGCAAGACGGGCCGATTTCCGATTCCGACGGGCGAGACGGGCCGATTTCCGATTCCGACGGGCCAATTTGGAGCAAGAAAAAGAACGAGACGGGAGAAAAAGGAGAGAAACGAGACAGGGAAAGCCGATTGGAGAGGCGAGTGAGGCGCGATTGGAGAGGAGTGTGAGGCGCGATTGGAGAGGAGTGTGAGGCACGATTGGAGAGGAGTGTGAGGCGTGATTGGAGAGGAGTGTGAGGCACGATTGGAGAGGAGTGATTGGAGTGGAGTGTGAGGCACGATTGGAGAGGAGTGTGAGGCACGATTGGAGAGGAGTGTGAGGCGCGATTGGAGAGGAGTGTGAGGCGCGATTGGAGAGGAGTGTGAGGCGCGATTGGAGAGGCGTGTGAAGGATTGGAGAGGAGAGGAGTGTGAGGGATTGGAGAGGTGAGGGATTGGAAAGGAGAGGGATGTGAGGGTTTGGAGAGGAGAGGAGTGCTAGGTGGAGAGAGGAGAGTGTCAGGTGGAGACAGGAGAGTGTCAGGTGGAGACAGGAGAGTGTCAGGTGGAGAGGAGTGAGGGGTCACATATTATGTGAAATAACTAAATTCACACCATTTCTGGATCTGATGACTTGCCAGTAACCATTTTGTAAAAATGAATGTGCAGCATATAACTCAATATGTCAAAATGTCACACACATCCATGCCCGTGGGATTCCCACGGGTGACCCCGCTAGTAATATTATGTTAAGGGTGGCAATAATTTTGTCAATGGCAATTTTTTTATTTTCTGATTTAAAAGGATATATTAAGTTCTGAATCAAAAACAAAGGTTCTGTGATATTAACGGTGAAATAAAGAATTGTGGAGACCAAATACTTTGGTCAATTTCAACTTATTTTTCTAGAAATTTGTGAGTTATTTGAAAAAAGTGAAAGGGTGCCAATATTTTTGGCCACGACTGTATACACTAGCAAAAGTGTGGCTATAATGCTGCAGAGGATGAGGGGTCATGAGTGGTGAATGGTGATTCAACTACAAATCCTGTAAGGCACAAGTTGCTTTCCTAAATTCAGGAACAAATCTGTCTGTGATGCTCCAGGAAGCAATATCAACCTGAATTTACTGAAATATCTACCCGAGATCAACCTTTCTGTTTCAATTTCACACAAGCAGTGCCATGTGGACCTGGCTTCATCTGTATGGAAGATAAGGTAGGGGGTCATGCCATTGCATGTTCGTACAAATTGTTAATTTAAGTTTTTTCTCGGCCAGTCACCCTTTGCTACTGTAAACCCAACTTGAAATTGTGTTCATGCGGATTAAAAAAGACACGGATTGATTTCTTCAAAATGTCCTATTGATTTGCACTTGTATTGTTTCTCTTAAAACTTCACTTCATCAGAATATGCCATGGTGGTTTCACTACACCGTATGACAAGTTCTGTACGTACTCGTATTTATTTTGCCATTTTGTGCAATGCAATACAGAGAATTAATTGATCTTCATAAGGTAAAGGATGCGAGATTGTTTTACAAGCTCCGTCTCCACTGCTCAGTGAGCCAGAATTGGCGTGGCACGTTTGTAGGGCTTGGGTTCGACCCCCGATGAGCTGTGAAGTTTTGTCGTTTTTGTTTTCTCACTGAAAGAAACCGTTTCTCCCTTTCGCCGCAAGAGGAAGTCTGCAAGTTCATGGGCCTTGATGCATCTTGTGTATTTATATTTCTCACCCTTGAGGTGTGTAAGAGTTTCTTGGAAAAGGACACAGGGTTGTTACATTTTGGTTATGAGACATTGCATGACGACAGAACAGCGTTGGCTACATACCGTACCAAAACACCATGTGCATGCCTGTCTCTGCTGGGCTCAATTTTTAATAGGTAACACGTGCTCTTAAACTGAATCACCATGTGCATGGATAATCTCCAATTAACTGTTTCGCATAAGCAGATTTGCCACTGTAAATAAACTAGAACGACACTTGTGGAGTGCATAGTCTCACCTCGTGCGTTCATTCTTCAAAGAAATGCCATCGCTAACTGAGCATGCTCCTATTATGGCCCACTGCTGTTATGGCCCATATACCCATATCATACATGCACCCTATTATCTCGTGTAGTTTCTTGGCATTGGTTATGAACGTCATACATTTAATTCTTCATTCACATCAGGTCATATATCAGATATATGAAGTGTTAGATTTTTCGGATAATAATTTCAATTCAACCAATTAGGGCTGGAATACCACTTCTCCGATGATGTAATTGTTATCAACCTTTATACCCCATGGATAGTTGATGACATATCCCAAGTTTGAAAAAAAAATTCGTTGAGTGGTTTTGTAGAAAATGATGTGGAATTTTTACGGCGTAGCCCATAGGGAAAAGCCGTCTAGAACAGTGTTTGTCCGTCCGTATGTATGTATGTTTGTCCCCTCAAAGGTATACCAATCAGAGCTGAGGATCTGGTCACATGACAGGGTGATGTGATTACATCTGATGTCATTATGGCATTACGGCGGAACTCTCCGGCATTTTGATTCCAATTTCGTTCAGGCCGAACATACCGTCGAACCTGTCATATGTCACAATCGCCATGTTAAGAAACACTAGACCTTTACGTTTTTCATTCAGTGTGAAACACAAACAAACCGATTGTTAAAATGACCATCAAATATCGAAAGCATCGGCGTAACGGCTCTTGCAACAACATGGTACGTATAGGCCTTAGGCTTCATGCCTCACCTTCGGGCTGCTTCGGACAAATTAAGCCCAGGTTTCTTAATACAGTGGTATCGTTTCAGTCGTATCGTTTTCGAAATAATAATAATAATATAGTAAATATCACCATAACACTTTAATCCCAATGTCGTGAATACAAAGTTAATTGATTGAAGCGATGTATAGTTCATGAATCAATGATACTGTGTACAGTACTAATAACCATGGAAGTAAGGAATTTGCCTCAATTTTTTGATAGTAATATCATTTTCGAAATAATGATAACATAACGTTAATATTATAGTAAATGTAATCGTAACACCAAGCAGGGAGGGTCATTCCTCTTTGGGGTATATAGATTACAGTCGATCTATGGTCAGGTCTTAAGAACATTGGGTGTGTTCATTTACCAAGTTTCTTGTGGAGAGATCGTCAAGTGGTTTGCGCATTCGAGCAAGCATTCCATTCCAAACCGTTAAGGAATGGCTGGCTTGGCAAGTGCTAGCTGCTTGGTAAATGAGCACAACCCGGGCTTCCTCCCTTTCAGTTTTGTGTTAAACAGCAGGAAAAGTGGGTTTCATTGGTGGTTTTCAAAACAAAACCTTAATTGGTGGGTTTCAAAAACCCTTACGAAAAACGCTACTTTAGCGGCAGGAAGGGTCATGTTATTTACCCAACCCTTGTGGGGTATATAAATTACAGTAGATCTTCGCTCAGTTCTGTGAGTAAAACTTGCCTCATGGATGTCGGGATTCCTCAAAATCTTTTTGTTTCATGTTATAAACGGCATTAGCAACCGTGAAAAAACTAATCATATTGTTGCGGATCTCCAACGTCGGCCTCCCCCTTATCAAGGGGGGATTAATCCCCTTGTCTTTTATCTAGCCGACGCGATCCGGGGCTATGACGTTCCTTCCGGACGGCGTTAAATAGGGTTGAAAGCCGAATTATTATTACCTAATTACTAACACCGGCCATGAAGCAAGGAAATAACCCCGCCCAAACCACGGTTTTAGTGGACACGCCGAGCGACAGCGAGCCGCGATTCGGGCCGTTAACAGGAACTAACCCGATTGGAGCGGTTGTGATCATGCCACGCCTACCCAATTGAGAAATCACTAAAACGGTCAAATTAAGAGGAAACAGGAATAACAAGGAATTTATTACACTTTTTACAATGAAGAGGAAGAAGCACTGTACAGTGAAGAAAAAGAAGAAGAAGAAGATACACAGGGCAGCCTTAAACAGTCTTATACTTATCCCCAGACATGAATTGATACGATGGGCGTGGAAGAGCAGAGCTGACAGGCCACGCCCCGTGAGTGACGAGGGCTGGGGGTGACATCAGGGAGAAGCTTCGAGAGCTGAGAGAGAGAGAGAGAGAGAGCATAGCTGCTCGAATAAGATGCTCGCCATTTTTCTGGTTCGGTTGGGCCGTGAAGGTGGTGCGCTTTGTCGGAGAGAGGGAGTCGACAGCAGCTCTTTTTTTGGTGGCCTGGAGGCCAGGCTGAACATCCCTAAGCGTTGGAGGAGTCTAAAAGACAACCTCTTGACTTTAGCTCACCTCACATTCATGGCGCCGTCAAGCACGGCACCACCACCATCTTATGCCAGGTTCCCGCCAGAGGGACATCGAACTCTGAGCCTCATTCCCAGCTGCCAACCTCACAGAAGGGGCCCATTTGGGATGCAGAATGGAGTGTCGGCTGGCTAAAGGAAACATTTTATTTTTATTGTCTTTCCCCTTGTCTGTTTTTCGGTACCTCAGTTAGGAATTAGTTTACCTCAGCATTCATTTTATTCCTTGGTTTATTTTTATTAAATCACTACTATTGAATTTTGTTTGTCACGTTTACTTGTTTGTGGTTACGGAATAAACCCATGTGTTCCATTCAGGTAAACGCTTTGCCTCCCTTCATCCCGCACGTGACAAAAATACTGCCATTTTTCAGGCTGCCGCCTCGGGAATAAAACTGTCTCAGCTATCCGTCATCCAGCAGTCTTAATCGCAAGTGAGAGGAGAATATATAGACGTGGACACACACAGACAGTCTCACGAGCAGACAGAAGCATTGCAATAGTCTTACACCCCATTTGGGGCGAGACTCATAACAAGCAAATCATAAAGAAATTGTTTCGTTCATTCTTCCTTTTTTCTTATTTTTTCCAAAGAAAATCCTGGAATTGCACTCATGCTACAACAATCAAAAACACCACAGGATCCCTTTATTTAATTTATTTTCATCTTACTACAATTCACCAAATGTCCGTCCATCCGTTCCCAGATACCGCAAAAACGGCTGTACCAATCGCAATGATATTTTGGGTGGGTAATCCTGGGACCCCCTGGAGTAAAATAGGCTATATTGTTTTTCCAATTTTCAAATTTTTCCAATTTCCAGTTTTTGCAAACACGATGGAATAATATTTACCGATATGAACAGGGATGTGGCTTTTATTGAAATTCTACAAATACTGTTTAGATTTTGATGAGAAGTATGAACCTGCTGCGAATGCGGAAGTGGAAAGATTACGGCAATGGGCGGGTTTGATAATATCCCAATACAAGTCATTTAAAACAGTATTTTGTTAAAGTATCAATTGATGATTGGAATTGAGTGAATACAATTACGATTTTGAATTCGTAATTGTATTCACCCAAACGTACGGAACTTCACATCCGGATTTAAATATTTGTTTATGTCACGAATGTTGTTAAAAGTTAATTTTTTTTATATTAATGCTATTTAATTTGTGATTGGAGTTATGCTATTTGGAATGAAAAAAGAGATATCGAGTTCAAGTGAATGACGAAATGCCATGATGGTTTCTACTTTCTAAACGTGAAATTCGGGGATCGCCATATGCAGATTCGCCACGAACCCACGATCGATGTTTCTATACGTGAACGTACCTGTTTGTTTGCGAACGGGTACGTTTTTCATGGAAGTCCTTCATGAACTTGCTGTCCATGTCTGACGTACGACTGAAGGTGCTACAAGAATGTGGAATTTATTGGTTTCATCCTTTAGCATTCGCAGTTTCTGCATTGTCTGTTTGCTTCTGGCCTCCCACCCGTGCGTAGCACGGGTACCTCACTAGTTCCTTCAAATGCATCTTAACTGTTAAAGGCTGATCAAGTCGTCCGTTTAGCACAAAATGTGCACAACTTCTCACAGGTGGAGCAAATTTACCAGCGACTGCCTAGCACGTGATAGGCTTTTTGTGGTGCTCTGTGGTCTGCAGAAAAAGAATAAATCAGCTTGAATGTGCCCCGTAAAGTGCAACATTTATTCCATTTTATAAGTTCCTGTCTATCATGCAAAGTCGCCCAGCTTGTAAATTGTAAGGACTATACTTACCAATGGGGGCATTTTGCTTCACCAACTTTTATTTCTGCACAACTTGTCTGCTTGAATTTAAATGTTTCACACTTTCATTCCCACAGCAGGTTGAACAATCTGAAGGGAAAGCTTGGAGATGGATACGAAGCCGTACCAAGGTGAGCTGTTTTGTTTTTTGTTTTTGTTTTTTTTACAGGGTATATGGCTCAATGGCTCATGGAGGAGCTGAAAATCATACACACACATGTAGACAGAGACAGCCAACTCCACAGGAATTTGCATTGGACAAACGCAGCAGGTAACCTTAGTGGAAGCAACAAAACTTCCAAGAGACATCTGGATACCATTGACAACATCGTGTGACATCGCTTTTCTTTCCACAGTTAAGGAGGAGAAATCTCCCCCACTTGCCGTGGGTTTGTCCGTGCTCTATCCTCGGAATGCAAACTGTCAAGTGAGGAAGCAGTACGAACCATTGTTCTTTATATGACTCTTGCAGAGTTGGGATTGAATCACCAACCTATCAGACTCAGAATGGATGCTCTCACCAGTGTGACTGGGTCAGGGTGGGAGACCATAAAATGCCACTGGGGGTTTGACCAAGCTTTTCTGTCATTTGGACAAACAGAGTTCCAAGCTTAGATTTGGAAAACGCTTCATCAAGGAGGAAGTGTTGACAAACCGGTGTTGGACAATTGAAGAATTACGCTCTGCAGTAGTGGCCTCTTTTGCACAAGCGACGCCACAAATGCTACACAAGATGTCTCAGAGGATTCATTGATGCAAGGAAAGGAGAATGGTCCAAAGTGTACCTTTGACAGTGTTCTCCCCTCTGCAACCACCTCTTGTTTATCAGTGTGATGTACCGTCCTCCTACCAGTGATGCCTCCATTTATCTTCTTCTTCTATTTTTTTTGTATACAACATCGAGGCTCATGAAAGAGCTAACATTAATCACACAAAAAGTCAAACCGACACAAAAAACACAAAATAAGGGGAGCGGTAGACAAGATGGGGAGAGAGGGGGAAGGACACAAACACAATATTTGAGAGCAGGGACATCGAGAGAACTGTGGGAGGGAGAGGGCTTGGGGGGGGGGAGGTGGGGGAGGTGGGAGAGGTATAAAACATAGGAACACTGCCAGGACTTCCAGGAAAGAAGTTGGAATTTCGAAAAGTGTATCTGGGGTGAATTAGCGGGGGTAGAAAAGATCAAGGTTTTGGATGGGGGAACATAAGAGATGGTGGTGAACAGCTGTTTTAAAGACCTGGAGGGAGGAGTGGGATTGAAGGGAGTGGGGGAGTTTGTTCCAGAGGCGGGAAAAAAGGGGAATGAAAGAGTGAAGGTGAGCAGAGAGCCTAGATTTTGGCAGTTTAACCATAACAGGGTTGCAGGCATATCTTGTGCGACCTGCAGGAATATTTGGGGGACAGAGCACAGAGAGAGCTGGGGAGCAAGGCCGGAGAGGAGTCGGTAGAAGACAGAAAGACCACCAACCTGCCTGCGGTGAGTGAGTGAAAGGCCCTCAGAGTTAGATTCATCGCAGGAGATTCCAATGATTCTGAAAGCTTTGGCTTCAACAGCGTGAAGCTGAGCTGGGTGTGAGGCAGGAGCACCGGCCCAGAGGGGGGAACAGTATTCCATTGAGCTGCGGATGAAAGCCTTGTATGTGGTGAGGAGCTCAGGTGTGCCAAGGAAGGACTTCACACGACGGAGGATGCCCAGTCGGCGACTGGCTTTGGAGGCCAGCTTGGAAATGTGGTTTTCCCAGGAAAGATCATGGCAGATAGTGAGACCCAAAAGCTTGAGTGACAGAACTTCTTGGAGAGGATTATTCAGAAAGTAGATGGGAGGGTTGTCCAGTCGGTCTTTTCGGAGAGACATCGTAAGAGTGTGAGATTTGTCAGGATTGAAATACATGTTCCACTTGTTTGCCCAGTCTGTGATTTTGTCCAGGTCTGCAGAGAGTGAGGAGGCTGCAGACTGCCGATCTGAGGGATGAGGAATGGAGCGGCAGAAAGTGGAGTCATCAGCAAAGAGATAGAGAGGATTTTCAAGAGAGTCAGAGAGATCTTTGATGAAGACCAGAAAGAGCACAGGGCCCAGAACACTGCCTTGGGGAACTCCAGCCTGAACAGGAAGAGGAGATTAGAGAAACCCATTCAGGGCCACACGTTGACTACGACGAGAGAGGAAGTCCGCCAGCCATGCGTGGAGATTTCCATGGATACCAAAGGAGGAGAGTTTGGTGAGCAGAGCGGGGTGCCAGCTCTAATTTCCTGTTTGGCATTGAGGACCTCCATCCATTGTTAAGACAGCAGAAGCAGCATGTCCAGAGTAGAGTGACCTGGTCTGAAACCAAATTGATGATCAGAGATCAAGCCATTGGAGAAGAGGAAAGATTTCATATCCGAAGCAATGATGGATTCCATGACTTTGCTGATAATTGGGAGAAGGCTGATTGGTCTGTAGTTGCTAGGATCTGTTTTTGCACCTTTTTTGTGCAAAGCGGTGATGTTGGCTGATTTCCAAGCAGATGGCAGTTGACCTTGAGCAAAAGACAAGGTGAAAAGAACAGAGAGAGGGTGAGATAGAGCCGCAGAGCAGGATTTTAGGAACCGTGGGCTGATACCGTCTGGTCCAGTTGCAGAATCAGAATCAGAGTCGAGGGTTGACAGAAACTTTTCCACCTTGTCAGGAGGAAAGGACACGGAGTCCAGCAGCAGCTGGGTACGACTGGGTACGGTGGGTACAGAGAGGGATGGGTTTGGGACACAAGATTTAGAGGCAAACACAGAGTTGAGGCATTCAGCTTTTTCACGTGCGGAGTCAGCTGTGTAGCCGTTTGAGGTAAGGGAGGGGATGGAGGGGAAACAAACACCAGAAACAGATTTGACCAGACGCCACCAGGATTTGGAAGAGGGAGACAGATAAGAGAGTTCAGTCTTGAGAACGGAGAGATATTGTTTCCTAGCTCTCCTGAGGGTGGACACACACTGGTTTCGGGCTTTGTGAAAGGAAATGAGATTTCCTTCCGTTGGATTTGCTTTCCAGGAGACGAAGGCAAGTTGTTTCTGGGCAACAGCCTCACCACAAGATTCTGTGTACCATGGACGGGAGGAAGGGTATGACAACTGAAGACGAGATGGAATAAATCTGTGCATGAGAGAGAGCAATTTACTTTGGAAGAATTCCCAGGATGAGTTGATGTCAGAGGTGGTAGAGATGGGAGACCAGTCCAGATGATTGATGGCTGCTTGAAGACCGTGCCAGTTGGCCTGAGTGAAATGCCAGACTCGCCGACGCTGAGGAGGCTCCCTGAGAATGGTCAGAGAGATGTCCACTTTAACAAGCACATGATCAGATGAGCCGATTGGAGCAGAAGAAGAGCAGCAGACATTTTCAGGGAAGTTAGACATAACCAAGTCCAGAAGAGAAGATGCTCCGTTGACTGAGATCCGGGTCGGGAAATTGACAGATTGTGTCAGTCCCAGTGAGTCGCAGAAGTCCTTTGCTGAGGAGCCATGGCTGGTGAGAGAGGTACCCACACCCAGCCAACTGGCATGGTGACAATTGAAATCACCACATATGAGGAAGAGAGAGATAGGATGAGTAGACAGAAGTTGGTCCATATTATCAGACAGCGAGATGTAGATGGAGTCATCACTGTTTGGTGGACGGTACAACACACATATGAACAAGAGGTGGGAGCGAAGGGGACGCCGTAGCCAGAGGTATTCCTGGGGGTGAGGTGGAGAGAGTGCAGTGCAGGGCGAGTGAGGAAGAGAGTTTTTGATAAAGATAGCAACCCCACCTCCAGGACGAGGCTCAGGTCTATCGTACCGAATGAGGGAGTAACCCGGGAGAGATACTAAGGAATCAGAGACATCATGAAGGAGGAAAGTTTCTGTTAAGCAGATCACGTCTGGTTTGACAGAAGCAACCTGTATGGAGAGATCAGTTGAGTTTGAACGAAGGCCCCGGATGTTTGAGGTCCATACCGTTAATGAAGAGGAAGGGGGAGAATCGGATACAGAACAGGGGGGGGGGGAGGGGTAGGGTAAGATGTGGAAGAGGTGGAACTTACTTCTCTTCATGGAAAACAAGTCTGACCGAAGGCGATCTCAGGTCATTCCACAAAGCCTGGAACAAGTGTATGTCCACTCTCATATGAGAGCCAGAAAAAAACACCTTGCCTACCTCATGGCTAAACTCTCGAACATATATCATTCCTCAAAGACCTTGTGGCACATCGTCAAATCTGTCCGGAGTATACTCCCCCTCCATCCTTTCCTTCACTTCAAATGGGCACCACAACTCATGAAAACGGCCGAATGTATATTGGGCCCAGTTTTTCCTTGTCTAATCTTTATCAACAATTTATCTAATTCTCTGGAAACCTTCCTTGTATTTTTGCAGATGACCCCATCCTCTGTCGTAACATCCCTCATCCTTCAGATGAGCAGGCAGCAGTCCCTTCCCTCTTTGCAGACCTTGTAATCAGGAGTTGGTCCAACAGTTGGAATGTGTTTCAACCCTAATAAATCTCAACACTCTCACTCTGTCTCTCTAAAAGAATCACCTTATGAACCCTGCCATTTACTTCCTGAACAAACCTCGTGAAGACGTTAAAATCATCAAATTTTTGTCCCTCACCATCATGCACAATCTCAACAACTTTGGTTGTTTCTCGGTGTTTATCTTTCATAAATTGATCGTCTGTTTGCCGTGTCGCGGGCAAGGCCTTTGCCGCATCGCGAACGATTTGAAATCGAAGTTAAGTGATTGTTCCCATTTGTATTTTCGTTAAAACTGTATTTATTTATGGTGTTGTACGTATATTGTGTCCCGACGAAGATTTTTCGGTGCAAATCTTTCATACCTGTATTGAAAATCGTGTTCATTCGTGTCGTGTCTTGAGGCCTTGTACAGTGTGCACTGTACAACCTTGAGGCTTTGTTTTTCTCTCAGCGGTCCATCGTTTGTGATCCAAAAACTTTCGTTCTCTGTATTCCCAGACTTTTCACCCATAGCCTACTTCCTTGTGTAAATCTCAACTCAAAAAACAAACAAACAAAAAAAAAACATTTCCTTCTCTGTTCTCATTCGTTTATTCATTCTTATTCGTTCGTTCGTTCTTCGACCACGTGTTTCTCCCCCATTTCCCCAGATAGTTTTCACTCATTAACCTTCAATGTTTACACTTTCCCCTCAAGTTATGTATTCCGTCATATTTTATAACACCTTTTTCTTCTTCTTCTTTAAAAGGCTGCTTTCGACTTGCTCACCAAATCAATTCATCCCAAAAAAAATATCCATCTCCTATAGTGCCTTTTTTCTACATTCCCTAAACTCTCCTGCACTCCATCCTCCATCCAGCGTCCTTAAACGTATTTTTAACTCGAAGGTCACAAGAAACTCATTTTGCAATAAATGTTCGTTTCCCATAAATCGTACACTTTCAAAAATCCAATCTCACCCCTCCCCTCCAAATCTTCCCCATAACCCCTCCCCTCCAAATCTTCCCCATCACCCCTCCCCTCCAAATCTTCCCCATCACCCATCCCTTTCAAATCTCCCCTCTTGCCCCCTCCCTCCTAAACTACCCCCTCACCCCTCCCCGCCAAGACGCCCCCTCGCCCCTCCCCTCCTAGACTCCTGCCTCACCCCTCCCATCCAAATCTCCCCCATATCCCATCCCTTTCAAATCCCTCCCCTTGTCCCTTCCCTCCCAAACTCCCCCCTCACCCCTCCCCTTCAAATCTCCCCACCCTCATTGCTTCTCAATTTCCCCCCTCTCACTCCCCCTCCTCAAAGCGTCCTCCCCGCTTCTTCCCCCTTCAAACTCTCACCTCCATCTCCCCCAACCTTCTGCCTCGCTCTTCCCCCTCCTCAAATAACACCTCATTGTGGCTCACCCAATCACCATCAAACCTTTTGTCCGCCCCATCCTTCCCTTTCTCCGAGCTATTCTGAAATCTCTGACACACCTTCAACAGCTCTCCCTACCTCTTCCACCTCTTCCACATCTTACCCTACCCCTCCTCCCCCCTGTTCTGTATCTGATGCTCCCCCTTCCTCTTCATTAACGGTATGGACCTCAAACATCCGGGGCCTTCGTTCAAACTTAACTGATCTCTCCATACAGGTTGCTTCTGTCAAACCAGACGTGATCTGCTTAACAGAAACTTTCCTCCTTTATGATGTCTCTGATTCCATAGTATCTCTCCCGGGCTACTCCCTCCTCCGGTATGATAGACCTGAGCCTCGTCCTGGAGGCGGGGTTGCTATCTTTATCAAAAACTCTCTTCCTCACTCGCCCTGCACTGCACTCTCTCCACCTCACCCCCAGGAATACCTCTGGCTACGGCTTCCCCTTCGCTCCCACCTCTTGTTCATATGTGTGTTGTACCGTCCACCAAACAGTGATGACTCCATCTACATCTCGCTGTCTGATGATATGGACCAACTTCTATCTACTCATCCCAACTCTCTCTTCCTCATATGTGGTGATTTCAACTGTCATCATGCCAGTTGGCTGGGTGTGGGTACCTCTCTCACCAGCCATGGCTCCTCAGCAAAGGACTTCTGCGACTCACTGGGACTGACACAATCTGTCAATTTCCCGACCCGGATCTCAGTCAACGGAACATCTTCTCTTCTGGACTTGGTTATGACTAACTTCCCTGAAAATGTCTGCTGCTCTTCTTCTGCTCCGATCGGATCATCTGATCATGTCCTTGTTAAAGTGGACATCTCTCTGACCATCCTCAGGGAGCCTGCTCAGCGTCGACGAGTCTGGCATTTCACTCAGGCCAACTGGCACGGTCTTCAAGCAGCCATCAATCATCTGGACTGGTCTCCCATCTCTACCACCTCTGACATCAACTCATCCTGGGAATTCTTCCAAAGTAAATTGCTCTCTCTCATGCACAGATTTATCCCATCTCGTCTTCAGTTGTCATACCCTTCCTCCCGTCCATGGTACACGGAATCTTGTGGTGAGGCTGTTGCCCAGAAACAACTTGCCTTCGTCTCCTGGAAAGCAAATCCAACGGAAGGAAATCTCATTTCCTTTCACAAAGCCCGAAACAAGTGTGTGTCCACCCTCAGGAGAGCCAGGAAACAATATCTCTCCGTTCTCAAGACCGAACTCTCTTATCTGTCTCCCTCTTCCAAATCCTGGTGGCATCTGGTCAAATCCGTTTCTGGTGTTTGTTCCCCCTCCATCCCCTCCCTTACCTCAAACGGCTACACAGCTGACTCCGCACGTGAAAAAGCTGAATGCCTCAACTCTGTGTTTGCCTCTAAATCTTGTGTCCCAAACCCATCCCTCTCTGTACCCACCATACCCAGTCGTACCCTGCTGCTCCTGGACTCCGTGTCCTTTCCTCCTGACAAGGTGGAAAAGTTTCTGTCAACCCTCGACTCTGATTCTGCAACTGGACCCGACGGCATCAGCCCACGGGTCCTAAAATCCTGCTCTGCTGCTCTATCTCACCCTCTCTCTGTTCTCTTCACCCTCTCTTTTGCTCAAGGTCAACTGCCATCTGCTTGGAAATCAGCCAACATCACCGCTTTGCACAAAAAAGGTGCAAAAACAGATCCTAGCAACTACAGACCAATCAGCCTTCTCCCAATTATCAGCAAAGTCATGGAATCCATCATTGCTTCGGATATGAAATCTTTCCTCTTCTCCAATGGCTTGATCTCTGATCATCAATTTGGTTTCAGACCAGGTCACTCTACTCTGGACATGCTGCTTCTGCTGTCTCAACAATGGATGGAGGTCCTCAATGCCAAACAGGAAATTAGAGCTGTCTACCTCGACATATCACGTGCCTTCGACACGGTCTGGCACCCCGCTCTGCTCACCAAACTCTCCTCCTTTGGTATCCATGGAAATCTCCACGCATGGCTGGCGGACTTCCTCTCTAGTCGTCGTCAACGTGTGGCCCTGAATGGGTTTCTCTCATCTCCTCTTCCTGTTCAGGCTGGAGTTCCCCAAGGCAGTGTTCTGGGCCCCGTGCTTTTTCTGGTCTTCATCAATGATCTCTCTGACTCTCTCGAAAATCCTCTCTATCTCTTTGCTGATGACTCCACTCTCTGCCGCTCCATTCCTCTTCCCTCAGATCGGCAGTCTGCTGCCTCCTCACTCTCTGAAGACCTGGACAAAATCACAGACTGGTCAAACAAGTGGAACATGTCTTTCAATCCTGACAAATCTCACACTCTTACTATGTCTCTCCGAAAAGATCGACTGGACAACCCTCCCATCTACTTTCTCAACAATCCTCTCCAAGAAGTTCTGTCGCTCAAGATTTTGGGTCTCACTATCTGCCATGATCTTTCTTGGGAAAACCACATTTCCAAGCTGGCCTCCAAAGCCAGTCGCCGACTGGGCATCCTCCGTCGTGCGAAGTCCTTCCTCGGCACACCTGAGCTCCTCACCACATACAAGGCTTTCATCCGCAGCTCAATGGAATACTGTTCTCCCCTATGGGCCGGTGCTCCTGCCTCACACCTAGCTCGGCTTCACGCTGTTGAAACCAAAGCTTTCAGAATTATTGGAATCTCCCGCGATGAAGCTATCTCTGAGGGCTTTTCACTCACTCACCGCAGGCAGGTAGGTGGTCTTTCTGTCTTCTACCGACTCCTCTCCGGCCTTGCACCCCCAGCTCTCTCTGTGCTCTGTCCCCCAAATATTCCTACAGGTCGCACAAGATCTGCCAGCAACCCTCTGATGGTTAAACTGCCGAAATCTCGGCTCTCTGCTCACCTTCACTCTTTCATTCCTCTTTTCTCCCGCCTCTGGAACAAACTCCCTCACTCCCTTCAATCCCACTCCTCCCTCCAGGTCTTTAAAACAGCTGTTCACCACCATCTCTTATCTTCCCCCATCCAAAACCTTGATCTTTTCTACCCCCGCTAATTCACCCCAGATCCACCTTGTTTGAAATTCCAACTTCTTTCCTGGAAGTCCTGGCAGTGTCCATATGTTTTATACCTCTCCCACCGCCCCCTTCCCATGCCCCCCCCCCAAAGCCCTCGCCCTCTCTCAGATCTCTCGATGTCTCCATGTCTCTCGGTCCCTGCTCTCAAATGTTGTGTTTGTGTCCTTCCCCCTCTCTCCCCATCTTGTCTACCGCTCCCGATGTTATATGTTTTATGTGTCGGTTTGTCTTTCTGTGTGATTAATGTTCGCTCTTTCACGAGCCTCGATCTTGTATACAAAAAAAAAAAAAAAAAAAAAATCTCTGGCAAAATGACATATCCAAGTTGGCCGCCCTCCATTGTGTCAGATCTTTCCTTGGCAAATCCAATTTTTTCACCACTTTCAAGGCTTTCAAGAGAACGAAATGGAGTACTGCTCTCCCCTTTGAGTTGGGGCCCTGCCTCACACCTGGCACACCTTGAGGCAATGGAAAGCAAGGCCCTCTAAATCACTGGAATCTTGTGCAAGGAACATGTATCTGTGGGCCTGTTACTCTCATATTGAAATGGAAAACCAAATACTCCATTGGAGTCGTCAGAAGTAACCCGAATACGCCAAGAGCAAAGATGGAGTCATCATGATGACCCTGTGTAGGATTCGGGTTTCAGCCGCTACTCCACAACACTCAAACCCATCCAGGCGCAGCCAAGTGAACCATTCAGAAAAATGTCTGCAAGAATTCACTTCTCCTTGGATAGATAGATGAAGAAAGAGAGAAAGAAAGAACAAGCAAGAATTAGAATGAATAATGAGAAATGTGAAAAAGTAGAAAGAAATGTGAAAGAACCAAAGATCCCTTACTCCTAGCCCTAGCTCCTTCCATTAACGCCTAGCCCTAACGCCTAGCCCTAACGCCTAGCCCTAACGCCTAGCCCTAACACCAGGTCAGTCAGGTCAGTGGCCTCTTTCATCTACCACCTCCTTTCTCGTCTTGCATCCTCTGTCCTTTCCGTGCTCTCCACCCCACCCTAAGTTCCTGCAGGATGCACATGGTCTTCCAGTCACCGATTTCTGTTGAAACTCCCAAAAACCAGACTCAATGCTCACCTCCACTCTTTTTCTCTCACCTGTGGAGTCAACTAACTCAGTCTCGTCAATCTCATTCTTCCATCCAGGGGTTCAAGACAGCTTTTCATCACCATCGCTGGTCATCCCCCATCCACAACCATGATCCTTTCTACTCCCATTAACCCTTTTCAAGCCCACTTATTTCCCGGGTTTCCAGTTTTTCCTGCCACTTTTGTGATTTGGAGTCTGTAGCGGTATCCAGCCTGTCCACCCACTTTTCCTCCCGGCTCCCATCCCAGTATATTCTGTACTTCCAATCCCCCTCTATTTTTCTCCTCAACACTGCTACCCCTGCGGCAGAGGTTATTCCACTGTTATTTTCATTGTGTTACATCCTTGTCAGTTTTCTGTGCTATCTCCGCCACGAGCCTTGATACTGTCTACAAAATAGTTTTTTGAGGCATTTTATTTGCAAGGAATACATTAGCTGATTTTCCATTGTTTTCCCAGTGGAAATTAACTATGTCGGAAATACCAGCACACAATGGCCTACCCATTTAAAAAAATACCACGTGGTGTTTGAGGATGATGTACTAGAAGGACAAACAGCTCAACACCCCCTTCATTATCTGGTAGCATACCTTGCATTGCAACGTCTTGTTGTCCCAAACCCATCTCTCTCTGTTCCCACCTTTCCCAGTCGTACCCAGCTGCTCCAGGACTCTGTGTCCTTCTCTCCTGACAAGGCGGAGAAGTTTTTGTCAAACCTCCACTCTGATTCTGCAACTGGACCAGACGGCATCAGCCCACGGGTCCTAAAATCCTGCTCTGCCGCTCTATCTCACCCTCTCTGTTCTCTTCTCCCTCTCCTTTGCTCAAGGTCATCTGCCATCAGCTTGGAAATCAGTAAACATTTCTGCTTTACACAAAAAAGGTGCAAAAACAGATCCTTGCAGCTGCAGACCAATCAGCCTTCTCCCAATTATTAGCAAAGTCATGGAATCCATCATTGCTTCGGATATGAAATCTTTCCTCTTCTCCATTGGCTTGATCTCGGATCATCAATTTGGATTCAGACCAGGTCACTCTACTCTGGACATTCTGCTTCTGCTGTCTCAACAATGGATGGAGGTCCTCAATGCCAAACAGGAAATCAGAGCTGTCTCCCTTGACATATCACATGCCTTCGATACGGTCTGGCACCCCGCTCTGCTCATCAAACTCCCCTCCTACCAAACTCTCCTCTTATGGTTAAACTGCCAAAATCAAGACTCTCTATTCACCTTCACCCTTTCATTCCTCTTTTCTCCCACCTCTGGAAAAAAAACTCCCTCACTCTTTTCAATCCCACTCCTCCCTCCAGGTCTTTAAAACAGCTGTTCACCTCCATCTTCCCCCATCCAAAACCTTGATGTTTTCTACCCCCATTAATTCACCCCAGATCCACTTTTTTGAAATTACTTCTTTCCTGGAAGTCCAAGCAATGTCCATGTGTTTTATACCTCTCCCACCCCCCTTCCCATGCCTCCTTCCCCCAAGCCCTCTCCCTCCCACAGATCTCCCGATGTCCCTGCTCTCAAAGGTTGTACTTGTGTGCTTCCCTCTCCCCATCTTGTCTCCTGCTCCCTTTATCTCATGTTTTATGTGTCAGTTTGTCTTTTTGTGATTCATGTTAGCTCTTACACGAGCCTCGACCTTGTATACAAATATTTTTTTTTAAACTCCTTCCCTGAAATACACCAGAATGACATTTTACAGTCAGGAATCGAACCTCTACGAGACTTCTTTGATAGCTTTGATAGCTTTGATAGCTTTGATAGCTAGGATAGCTAACGTAAGTGAACATAATTACAGCATTGGTGATCCGGTTTAACTTGGATTCCACAGATTCTTGTACAATGCAGACATAATCCGTTTTTTCCCTCTACCTGTTTACAGCCCACCAGGTGTTTTTTGTAACAAGAACAAAAGCAAACACATTTGCAGAGAATGCAGTCTCATCACCTGCCAGCATTGTCCCCACACCTCACCCCGGGGGTAACATATAAAAGTGATATACCTGCGAGTAACAGGAACCATCCATTACATCAACACGTATTTGTCATCCAGTGATGTATTTACCGTGTACCCCTAATTCAAATTTTCAAAAGAACGTTCGTGCTACTCCGTGGAGATTTACACCATGTCATATATATGGCATTGTCATGCACCACGTGACCAGGATGGGTCAGCCTTAGCTTTTTGGGAGTTGTTTTTCGATGGGAAATACACCTGCACACTGCACTGATTGCTTTTGTGGTTTTATGGCCTGATAGAGTGTGTGAGCTATGTGGTTGTTTTTAATGTTATTCTTTGTGAGACAGTTAAATGGCTTATTATTGTGTTTGCTTTGCAGAGAGGATTCCGAAGCAGGCAGGTATGCAATCAAGTTCACTCATCCATCACTCAAATCTATTATTTCGCTTGCTGTCGAAAACTCTTCTTTCACACCTTTGAGATATTGGAGTGCCAGCACATTGTTTTCTTGTTACAATTTAACGTGTTTGTGTGTGTGTGTGTGTGTGTGTGTGTATATACACATACACATTTATACTAATGGCTTATTTGCTGAGCTTACCTGCCTTAGCATGGGCCTAATCACCTTATTTGGTGATTTAAAACATTTTAAAATGTTTTTTACGATTGCTGAAAATGTAACATGCATGCCCAAGCACTCATGAGGTGTGTTCAGTTACCAAGTTTCTTGCAGAGAGTTTGCTAAGTGGCTTAAGCAGTAAAGCAAGCACTCTGTTTGAAACGGTTGATAAGGAACCGCTGGCTTGGCAAGCACTAGCAAGCTGCTTGGTCAGTGAACATACCCCGGGTTGGATAAATTGATTCATATGTTACATGAAGTATTTTAACAGAATAGTATAAGGGGCTGATCATTAAGTCCTTGGCCAACAACTGCTCCGAGCAAAATCACGTTTCTGAATGACTTGATTTGAAGGTTTCTGATTCGTTCTTTCAACCGTTTATCTGATCATTTACTATTTGCGCCTATTTACTTATTATGTAAGGAGTTTTGGGAGGATGCTTTTACCAGGCCGCCATGTTTTCTCCCCATGTTTATTATATGTTCCATAGCTTCCCATTCCCTTCTCCTCCTAACGTCATTCCTTTACTTACACCTCCACCTCAACCTCCCTCCATCCTCCACCTGCAAATGTTCCCTTTCCCTCTGCTACCGATCACCCCAATCCCCACTTCATCTTTTTCACCTTTTATTAGTCCCCTACCGGTGTACACCAGAGGGTACTATAGGTTTGCACGCCGTCTGTCCGTCCGTCTGTCCGTCCGTCAGTCAGTCAGTCAGTCTGTCAGTCCGTCACGCAAAGAACAGTTTTCCGGACTTTTTTTCTAAACTCTGAATGCTAATGATTTCCAACTTGGCACATGGTTTCCTCATGATAAGTTACAGATCGAGTTCGAACTTCACGACGTTTCGATCATTTTTGACAAAGTTATGGCACTTTGAACTTGGGGAATTCTGATAATTCTGTTGATCCTTAACTCAGTGCCATTTTAGGTTTTAATTTCCTTTTAAAAAGATTTTCTCTGCAATAATAGGACCGATTGAGATCAAATTTGCACCGTAGGGGGGACTCGGTCTGTAGAATGTTTTAATGGTAATTATGACGTCACCGGTCACGTGGTTCGGCCGCCATATTGCTTTTCGTGAAAACACGAAACCCCCTTTTCTCTGCAACGGCTGAACAGATCGAGGCCAAACTTTGCAGGCAGAATCGCATACCCATGACAAACAAAAAAGTCAGCGAGCATGACGTCATGCATCACATGGTTTCAGAGTTATGACGTTTTTAAGCATGAACCTTTAAAACCGAGCTCCTCTATCATTTTTGATCCAATCGAGGGGAAGCTTCACAGATCTGTTCAGCATGTTAGTCTACTAAAATGTCCTTTTGGAATTTGCAATAGGGCACGTGGTTTGGCAGATATCGTTAATTAAAAGAAAATATTTTTAAAAATGGATATCTCTTGTTTATTCTAGAGTTCTCCTCAAGCCGCACCGCGAGCCCTCAGCCTCGTCTGCGAACGTCAACAGCGCGCGCTTTCGGGAGGGGATTTACAAGCCAAGCCGAGCAACATATTTATATACACATCAATCATTGATCGTGAACCGGAAAATATAATAAATTACTGATATTTAGCGACTCGAAAGTTTCTTTATCAACAACTTATTTTCTCGTGCTTCTTCTGACCTGTCTGCAACGTGTATACATCGAAGTCCCGAGTGCGAATCACAGGTGAGCCCATCCTGAGGTAATTAGCGATTGGGAACGATTCAGAACCTGTGGGTAAATAACCCATGGTAATTTCCCCAACAGTTTTCCGGAGACAGACTGCCGGTAGGGGACATGTATTGCAGCGCAATACTCAGAATGCTTGTTTATTTTGCGATGTAACCCATAGGGAAATGCCATCTGGAACAGCGTTTGTCTGTCCGTCCTGTGTATGTACGTATGTCTCTTCCGCCGGCATATTGTGGGATTTTTCCCCTTTAAAATTCATTTTCTCTGCAACCATTGTTCCGATTAGCACGATTCACCAAGTTTGTAATGATGATTTTTGTCGCCACTGCCGCATCGTAGGTATAACGTTCGTAGGTCACGTGCTACGGACGCCATCTTGGAAACCCCAAAAAACATTGCACCTCTATAGCTCGGAAACCGCTCCATGGAAAAAATTTAAAGGTGGCTCATTGTAAAGTACTCCCTATGGGAAATAACATGTGTTAACTAGAACACCACTCAGTAGAGCGCATACTCCCGTCGTGGGTTTAGTTGGAATAATAAGTTTTGTTTAACATCCCCTCTCCCCAAAACAACAAGTGAATCCTCTTGGATTGCGCTGAGGTTCGGGCTTGGAATTTCTAGGAGGAAGTATAATTTGTATGCAATGAAAGTACATGTAATATGGGATCGAGTAAGATCGAGTAAGCTTCACCAGTGCGCGAATTTACGTCACGTCGGCAGCGAGAAGGCGTTCCCCAACACGAACCAATCAGGAACTGCCACGCCCACTTATATGATCTCCGAATTCCTGTGACAGGAATTAGCGTTACACTGGCTGGAAGTCAATCGCTAAAGGCGCTTCCTCAGCGCCAATAAATGAAAAAGAAAGTAAGCCCTAACTGTCAGAAAATTTATTTTGATATATCTCGGAATTAGAGGAGAAAAACATCATTTAAGAATAAGAATAAAAGCTTTAATGCAGTAAAACAGAAAAAATCTTTCCCAAAGAAATTTCCAAAAAAAATTCCTGGATCCGGAATAATATCCTGAGCTTCACCAAAAACTAATCAATTCTTCCTTATCCCAAGGGCAATCATCCCACCAACTTTCATCCAAATCCGTTCAGAACTTTTCCAGATATCTTGCTCACAAACACACACACACACACACACGGACACGAGTGAATGCATTACTCCCTGCCGGGAGTAATGATGATGTCATAGGTGCCTTCCTTATGACATCAAATATCGACAAGTAGAACGCTTGATCCGATCAGTCCGAAATTTCTTGTGTGATCTAGGGATAAATCGCTCGAGAAAAAAAATTGATGACGTCATCGGTCACGTGGTTCAAAAGCCATATTTTTAGCCCTGGCCCATAGGACAATGCCGTCTGGAACAACGTTTGTCTGTCCGTCCGGTGTATGCATGTATGTCCCTCACAAATGTCCACCAATCAGAGCTGGGGATGTGGTCAATTGACAGAGGGACATCAGAGCCTCCACTCAGCAGATCCAAGCCCGGCGACGCCATTGTTAGGATATTAATTAATTAATTTATTTATTTATTTATTTATCATCTATCCTGGACCGTGGACATGCTGATCAACCCCCATGTGTACCTATATGTGCACATATGGCCAAGATACCACTCGTGCAGGTGAGTGTGCGAACCATGTAGGATAGGAATTGCACATTATCTCTCTATGAGTTGCCTTATGAGCATTTATCATGCGTTTCCTTCCCATTTTTACATTGTTTTGAGAGATCATCATTGCCTTGTTCCATGAACTTGCTCAAAAACATATTTTAGTTTGATGCTGCGCTTCATGGAGTGGATCTCAAACGTCAAACGTTTCCTCGTTGCATTTTGATTGGCATCACTTTCTGTATGTCGGTGTTATGTTGACCACCCTTGTTGTCTGATTTCTGTTTCTTGTATCTTTCTTATTCCTCAAACCCACAGCAAGATGAGGATTAACAAGCAGGCCACCTCTTGCAGGTATGTCATTCCCGGTGTCTCTGCACATCACACTGACGTGTTCAACAGCGCGTGCTTCGTAGATCATACCATGTGATGTTATGTATATCGTATTATGTCATGTAGATTATGTTATGTATATCATCTATCTATAATTCCAGTAATCTCTGTGTGTCTGTGTGTCTGTGTGTCTGTGTGTCTGTGTGTCTGTGTGTCTGTGTGTCTGTGTGTCTGTGACCGCTGTTTCTCGACAACCACGGGTCCGATATACTTGAAACTTGCCAGGTATATTGCTGGGGACCCGAGGATGTGCCTTTTCAAGGTTTCATATTAATCGGACAATTACTTACCGAGCTATGTCCAAAAAACGATTCAACCAATCAGAGAGCAGCGAGCTATCACGTGTGCCGAACGTGGCGATAAGACTCTGCCTCGGACGGCACATTTGACAGCGTATTCATTTATTTCACGTTGGAAAACTATGTTGCCGTTAAACTATGTTTTAAAACGAATTCAAACTGCGATTAAATTAAAACGATTCATCCTAACTGCGATTTGCGAACTTCCGGACAGTGAAGACTGTCCGGCAGCACGCTTTCCGGCAGCCAATCACAGAACGCTTTGTTGCGTAGGCGTGGCCGATGTGAGACGAGCGGAGCTGAGCGCGTTACGAGCTGACCGCCATTACGGTACGTAATTCGATTTCTTATGCGCATTATTTCTCCCAATTCAGTCAGAGCGAAGGGCGGAAGCGAAGAGCGTTGTGTTTTTTTGTTTACGGGCGTACGGGCGGGGTAGAGCGTACGGGTAGCGTTTTTTTTTTTTTTTGGCAAGGAACGGGCACCCACGTACGGGCAATGCCCTAGTATTATATAACTAGCGGGGTCACCCGTGGGAATCCCACGGGCATGGATGTGTGTGACATTTTGACATATTGAGTTATATGCTGCACATTCATTTTTACAAAATGGTTACTGGCAAGTCATCAGATCCAGAAATGGTGTGAATTTAGTTATTTCACATAATATGTGACCCCTCACTCCTCTCCACCTGACACTCTCCTGTCTCCACCTGACACTCTCCTGTCTCCACCTGACACTCTCCTCTCTCCACCTAGCACTCCTCTCCTCTCCAAACCCTCACATCCCTCTCCTTTCCAATCCCTCACCTCTCCAATCCCTCACACTCCTCTCCTCTCCAATCCTTCACACGCCTCTCCAATCGCGCCTCACACTCCTCTCCAATCGCGCCTCACACTCCTCTCCAATCGCGCCTCACACTCCTCTCCAATCGTGCCTCACACTCCTCTCCAATCGTGCCTCACACTCCACTCCAATCACTCCTCTCCAATCGTGCCTCACACTCCTCTCCAATCACGCTTCACACTCCTCTCCAATCGTGCCTCACACTCCTCTCCAATCGCGCCTCACACTCCTCTCCAATCGCGCCTCACTCGCCTCTCCAATCGGCTTTCCCTGTCTCATTTCTCTCCTTTTTCTCCCGTCTCGTTCTTTTTCTTGCTCCAAATTGGCCCGTCGGAATCGGAAATCGGCCCGTCTCGCCCGTCGGAATCGGAAATCGGCCCGTCTTGCTTTTGTGCTTGTGCGTAAATAAATTGTGTTCATGACACCATTTCTGGTGTTGGGCTAGCGGCTAGGGTGCCGGCTTAGGATCCTGGGTTCGAATCTCGGTCGATCGCCGAATTAATGCCAGGGGGGTTGACTCAGCCTGTCATCCTTCCGAGGTCGGCTAATTGAGTACCAGTTCACTGGTAATTCCCTGTTTGTCGTTGAAGGCGGCAAAAAGGGTTGGCGTCAGGAAGGGCATCCGGCCGTAAAACATTGCTTCAAAAAGGGGACAAAAAAACAACAACTACCACGGTCCCCGAAAAGGCCAACCCCCGCTTTGCGGGGAAAAATGGCCTCTAAACGGTGGTTTTTACACCATTTCTGGATCTGATGACTTGCCAGTAACCATTTTGTAAAAATGAATGTGCAGCATCTAACTCAATATGTCGAAATGTCACACACATCCATGCCCGTGGGATTCCCACGGGTGACCCCGCAAGTTTGCATTGACGTTCGTCGATGGACTCGTTCGCCCGTCTCATTCGTTTTCTTGCTGCATCCTGTTCAAGTCTGCGTTCTTCATCGATCGTCTCATTCATTTTGGAAATAGAAGTTTCCACGCAGCGCATGAATTGTCACGATCCTCAAGAGGAATTTGTCTCGTAATCATCAAATGATAAATGGCAAGTAAATTATATTGTGGAAAATTAAAGATTTCAAATAAACCTATTTAAAGTGTATTCGCACATAACTAATTTTAAAAAACGAAGAAATATCTCTCGGTAATTTCCTGAAACATATTTTACTTCCGGCTAATAATGTTGAATTAAATAAAAACGAAGAAATATATGTCGGCATCATTGTTGACGTTTTTGTGACGACTGTCATCAAACGAAAAAGTAATATATCTTAACGGAAAAGCAAAAGCGAATTTTTAATATATATCGACACGTTGCCGTCGGTGTCATGTTGGGCGGTGTATGATACACCATGACGCGATTTTTAAAAATATATCTCTGCATTTTCCCGCGTGTGTGGAATGTTCTCAATTATTGCTGACACCGAGTCCAAAACCATCGATAAAAATGAAATCATATGGTGAGTTAGATTGGAGATAAAGGCGTGAGAGAGACTCAATGGCCTTGAAGTTGAAGTTACAGGCGTTTGAGAATTCATTTCGTTCTATAAACGGCAACTTTCATTGGATTTCCTTCCCGTTTTTTTTCAACCGAGTCGAAAACTATGTTAGCGACTGTGAAAAATGAAATGATATATCGAATTTTTAATATGTATCGACACGTTGCCGTCGGTGTCATGTTAGGCGGTGTATGATACACCATGACGTGATTTTAAAAAATATATCTGCATTTTCCCGCGTGTGTGGAATGTTCTCAATTATTGCTGACACCGACTCTAAAACCATCGATAAAAATGAAATCATATGGTGAGTTAGATTGGAGATAAAGGCGTGAGAGAGACTCAATGGCCTTGAAGTTACAGGCATTTGAGAATTCATTTCGTTCTATAAACGGCAACTTTCATCGGATTTTCTTCTCGTTTTTTTTCAACCGAGTCTAAAACTATGTTAGCGACTGTGAAAAATGAAATGATATATCGAATTTAAAATAGATATCGACACATTGCCGTCGGTGTCATGTTGGGCGGTGTATGATACACCATGACGCGATTTTAAAAAATATATCTCTGCATTTTCCCGCGTGTGTGGAATGTTTGTGGAAAATTAAAGATTTCAAATAAACCTATTTAAAGTGTATGCGCACATAACTAATAAAAAAAACGAAGAAATATCTCTCGGTAATTTCCTGAAACATATTTTACTTCCGGCTAATATGTTGAATGAAATAAAAACGAAGAAATATATGTCGGCATCATTGTTGACGTTTTTGTGACGACTATCATCAAACGAAATAGTAATATATCATAACGGAAAAGCAAAAGCGAATTTTTAATATATATCGACACGTTGCCGGCGGTGTCATGTTGGGCGGTGTATGATACACCATGACGCGATTTTAAAAAATATATCTCTGCATTTTCCCGCGTGTGTGGATTGTTCTCAATTATTGCTGACACCGAGTCTAAAAGTAAAACCATCGATAAAAATGAAATCATATGGTGAGTTAGATTGGAGATAAAGGCGTGAGAGAGACTCAATGGCCTTGAAGTTACAGGCCTTTGAGAATTCATTTCGTTCTATAAACGGCAACTTTCATTGGATTTTCTTCCCGTTTTTTTTCAACCGAGTCTAAAACTATGTTAGCGACTGTGAAAAATGAAATGATTTATCGAATTTGATTTGAAATAAAACTGGGGGAGAGCAAGACACCACGGGCCTACAAAACAGGACTCAAAGCTATGCGAGTTAATAAAATGGTGGATATTTGTTTATAGCCACTCCCAGAATGGGTGGAGCTATGGGTGGAGCTACTCTGCAAACCGAGTAAGCCACACCCCGGACAGACACCCAACAGATAGACAGACAGACAGACAGACAGAATCATCTACGGCTATTATAATATAGATGTTGTTATGTACATCATATATTATGTTATGTTATGGTATGTATATTATATTATGTAATGTAATATGTTATGTTATGTATGTTATGTATATCATATGATGTCATGTTATGTTATGTATGTCATATTATTTCAGGTTATGTTATGTATATCATATTATGTCATGTAGATGATGTTATGTGTATCATATTATGTCATGTTATGTTATGTATGTTATGTATATCATATGATGTCATGTCATGTTATGTTATGTATGTCATATTATTTCAGGTTATGTTATGTATGTCATATTATGTCATGTAGATGATGTTATGTGTATCATATTATGTTATGTTATGTATGTCATATTATGGCATGTTATGTTATTTATATCATGTGATGTCATGTTATGTTATGTATCTCATATTATTTCAGGTTATGTTATGTATATCATATTATGTCATGTAGATGATGTTATGTGTATCATATTATGTCATGTTATGTTATGTTATGTATATCATATTATATAATGTTATGTTAACCGCCACAACAATTGGTGTCGGGGAGTGGGATTTGGAACCCAAACCAATTTTTTTTTTGGACAAATTTGGCCAAAATTACGAGCAACCGAAATTTAATTATTAAAAATCCAAATTTAATTCGTGCCATGGCTCGCCAAGACGGTCGGATGTCAGTGTGGGTAGAAGATGAGGAGATAGAAGAATCAATAACCCAGGACCCACGGGAAGAATTGGAAGAGGAGGAGGCAATTGATGAGGGGCCGGCTGTAGGTGTAGAAGATGGCGGCGCCTCGCACATGGCGGCAGAAGCCGAGCCCGCTGAGAGGACCGGGCGGGACATTGGGTTCTAATGAGGAAATTGGACGCCCAGAGTAACAAATCCACCAAAGAAACCCGGGAAATGAAAAAAATGATGGGCGCCCAACAGAATGAAATAAATAAAGTAAATGGTAAGATGGACGCCCAAAGTGACAAATCCACCCGGGAAATAAAAGGGTTGGAAAACAAAATGGGGGACCAATTGAAGGAAATGGGGGACAAATCAGCCCGGGACATAAAACAGATGGGGGATCAATTGGAAGAGGTAAAAAACGGGCTGGACAGCAACATGGACACCCGAGGGGAGTTAATAAAAAAGATTGGGGAGGACATAAGGTGCAGGTCGAACGGGAAAGTCGCATTGGTACGCGACGAGGTAACGCGGTGCGAGGAACGCGTGGAAAGCGAGTTTGAGCAGAGCACAGTCAAGTTGACCGAGGGTATAGAAATCGTGACTCGGGGTATGGAAAAGCCGACGGCCGCCGAGTTGGAAAATGAAATTTTATTGGCACCGGCAGTTGTCGAGGAAAAAGAAAAAGATATAATCATAGTTGAAATTGGGGTTGAAGAGACAGCTGAGTTAGAAAATGTATCACGGGAGGTCGAAATGGAATTTGCACAAAGTCCGTGTTCGCATTGTGATGCTGTACTTGCTAATCCCAATGAAGGTTTGCAGGTGCTGGCGGAGAAGAGAATCCCGAAGGCGAGTAGGAGCGTGTATGGCGCGAAAATGTTTGGCGCGAAAAGATTTTTGGCGCGCTTGGGATCGCGACGTAACCCGGGCGCTCGTGGAAGGTCCGTGGTGTGATGTGTGGAAGCGAATGGCGCGTGTGTGAGGAAAAAGTGTGCGCTGGAGCACGAGTGTGTAACGGGAGAGTGTGTTAGAGAGTGAGAGCGAATGCACAACGGAGTGTATGTGTGAAGAGTGTGAAACAGAGTGTGCGATGGCCGAAGAAAGTGTGCGAGAATGCACACCGGAGCGTGTGGTAGAGAGTGTGCGGGAGTGCACACCAGAGCGTGTGATTGGGTGTGCAGCAAGAGAGTGCACACCCATGGGTAAGTGTGCGCTGATTGGGTGTGTACCAAAAGAGTGCACACCCGTGGTTGTTAGAGGGTGTAACGGAGTACGCGAGTAGTATAAGTGCGTGAGGGTGTGTGATAATGGAGTGTGCGAGCGGCGTGAGTGCGCCTGAGTGGTGTGCACCTGAGTGTGCAAGAGAAGAGAATGAACGAGAGTGGGCGGTAACCGAATGCAGGGAGTGTATGGGAGGTGCTGGAGCGCCTCGGTGTGCGAGTAAGGAGTGGGTCGCGTGTGGGTGTGAGAATGCGACTCAAGCATCGACGCAGACCGGGGGAGCGTTTAGGGCGATGAATAGCCGACGCGAGCCCTCGGTGCGCGGGGTGCTTTGTGTGCAGCGGGGACCGGTGGGGATCGTTGCCGCGGCGGCGTGCACGATTCGGGCCGGGTCCCGCCCTGTATGGTCGGTGCCGCGCCTTGGCGGGAAAGGCGATCGGCACGGTTCGAGGGGGGGTAGGAGAGGTTGGAGCTCCGCCCCCTGGCGGCCGCGGTGCTCCGACCGGGGCGGCTGGGCCATCGTGCCGGGGACCGAAAGGCTCTGCGCAGGGATGGCGCCTGGAACCTAGGCCCAACAAAACCTCCTCCCCTGAATCGAAATTGCTGGACGGACCCAACCAACAGGAGACCAACCACCCGCATGCATTGCTCGGCTTTGCGAAGCTGAGCTGTGACGACAATGAATTTCCGCACCGAGAGGCTCGAGTGGAGTGGACAGTTAGCCATAGTGTTGGCGAATGGTAGCTTTACCATTCGTGTGGGCACATGAGCAGTAGATTATGGGGATGGCAGTGAAAACTAGCCAAGGGCAGGCTAGGATATTGTTAGGGATTTAGAAATGACAGTAGATGACAAGATTTAAGTAGTGATTTTGTACAGGTAGAGGGGACGTAGAGAGATTAGAAGGATGATAATGACGAGGGAGTGCTTAGTGTAAGGGAAGACGGGAAAGCACAAGTATTAGAGGGAAGTAGTTAGTTAGATGATGCTGTGTGTATGTAGTAGTGTAGAAGTGGTGTATTGAGGACGAATGGAATTGTGTTGAGTGAATTGACTTGTATGGGGTGCAAGTGGAGAACAGGTGTGTGGAATAAATGGTGTGGAATGAGTGGTGTGGAATGCTTGGTGTGACATAAAAGGTGTGGAATGCATGGTGCGAAGGAGTAAATGGGGGAAGATGGACCCCTTCACGAATACCCGGGGAGGGTAGTTTAAAGTTAGGTAGAGGGTTTAGGTAAATTATTGGATATTGACACCTGTGGTGCAGGAAGTAGCATGAAGTGTTTGGATGGGTGCATGAGTCTGTGGAATGGCTGGGCGTGTGAGCTTTGTTGGTGCGTATGGTTATTGGGGCACTCTGCCACTGGTAGTCTGTCGGCCATGTGAGGCCGCAGGTAGGCTCTGGGAGCCAGTCAGAGTAGTGCACAGTGGGGCCCGAGGATCCTAGGAAAGGACCCGGGTAGCCCAATGCCAGAGAGGGCATCAGAGGGGTGAGAGAGCCAGGAGGGGCCTTCCCCGATTTAGGGTAGTCGCAAGGTAAGCTCGGGTGGTGACTTCAGTGGTGCAGGTGCGCAGGTAGTTGGACCTGCTAGTGGAGCCACACGACCCAGCCCCGAAATTGTGCAAGGGCACAGATTGAAAAATTGGGGAGTGAGACCCAAATTTGGAAGGCACCACAGGGTGGGTCAATGAGAATTGGTTTTTAGAACCGCATAGTGTAACGATGGCCAATTGAATTGGCAGGGCAAGACCCCGGGTAGAGTAACTGAGTTAATGTTATTAGAGTATAGTTAGGATGAGAGGTCTCTTCGCGCCATCCACATCCACTCACCAAGGGAGACGGAACTCCACACCAGGCTTTGTAAACGATTTGAGTGGGTGAGACGCATCTCGACGGGATGAGACATTGTGTGTAATTCCATCTCTTCCTTCTTGGGAGGGATTGGAAGACGAATTTGGAGTAGAGGGGGATATGGGAGACAAGACGTAGTGGCGAATTTGTAAATTGTAAATACAGGAAAGGGCAAGGGTGGTGTAGGATGACATGGGGGGGGGGGGGTACGAACGGTTAGGGACGAGCTTGCTCTGCTCTCTCTCCCGCGCCCCTCATGTTGCATTGCCTTGTATTGTGTGTACCTTTGCGTCCTTTCTTTGGCTAACTGTGCTTTGTCTTCCTCCCCACCCATGGACCCATTTTGGAGGGGAGTGTGCAGGAACCCTGAACTGTGCTGCGGCATGTTGCTACACCTGGGCGCTGCCCCTGCTACCTTTTGCTGCACCAATACACCTTATGGACCACACGTTCTGTGGCCTGGCATCTTTGCTGAGCGGTCATTTGCTGCAAACATTACCTTGCACCTGCGCACCACTGGGTTTAAGTGGCGTCGATGTCACGCAGTCGGACCACCTAAGATTGGCCCTGCTGGCAAATAAAAACGGACACGGTTTGTACAATGTATTCTGGTGTGTCAGGAAAGAAGACCTGTAAGTTTTTATTATGGCACATCGAAGATGAAGCAGGAAGCAAGAAGATGCAGCAAAGCAGCAGCCAAGCAGCAAATGTGACATTTAATATGACATTTGAAATGGTGAACTGTGCATTTTTGTGTATTGGTGTATTGGTGCATTGCTGTGTTTTCTCCCCTCCCAATTTCTTTCCAAAAAGACCAGGTCCTGGGTTATAGAAATGTAAATAATTCGTTTAGTGTTGTAAATAACATGCTCCCCACCGGCTTTATGTTTAGTTTGAGAATCAATTCCGCAATTCGGTTAGTTGTGGGTGTGAGTCTGTTAGTTAGTACACAACGCAGTAGGTGGGACATATTTAGTGTTGTAAAACTGTCACATACAGGGTGTTCGATTAAATGTAGAGGGAAATCACATCTAAGTGTCACACGTAATTTTTAAAACTAGTCCCACACCTTTCTCAAAACCGGTCGTTCTCACCTGTGTGGGTTCCACTCGGGGACGAGACTGGCAAGGGAGGGGGGCAGTGCTACGGTTTTGAGATTAGCACATATTGATCATTAAAGGCTAAAGGTTTGCCCCCCATAGTTGGTTCCATGAGCAACACGTAGGCCCACTTGTAGTATTTGTTATGTCATAGTATGTGTAAGTATAGGCCATTTCCCCTATTAATATCTGTGTTGTGTAAAGACACGAGATTAGGTCCCGTTCATTTTGCGTCCACCCTCCAATTCCACCTCTATGGGCGTAATTGATCCCGCGCCCCATTTGGCTGCCTGCTCAGTTTATTACGCTTTGGCTGCCCACAGCATTTGCTGTCCTTTGCTCGCTCACAAGTCGAGTAACACGAGATAGCCCTGAGAAGGAGGAGCGCGAGGTCGGGGTGGGGACGGCGTCAAGGCAGAGCGTCAGAGGCGATGACGGTAAGAGCCACCAGCCAACCAGGGCTCGAGCGGCATGGCGTGAGAGGGCGTGGAGAGGCACGTCTGGTGAGTTCTAGAAGGTTCGCGGGGCGTGCCTATATAAGTCGGTGCACAAAGCCCTTGAACAGGACTCGGGTGCACACGGCAGTGGCGAAAGGACTCGGGTGCACACGGCAGTGGCGAAAGGACTCGGTGCATACGGCAGTGGCGAAAGGAATTATGAAGAGGACTCGTTGGGAGAGGACTTGAACGACTGGTGGGAGAGGACTTGTTGGGAGAGGGCTTGATGAAAGGACTTGAGGGGGCGAGCGCATTGTGAGCACTTGGGAGAATTTACGAGCCGGACTTTGAAGGAGAACTTGACTCGCTTTGAGGCTTTGAACTGTACCTCGCATATAACGTACGTGCCAGAGGGGAGGAAGAAGAGGCGTTGGCGATAAGAGTGCACGGCTGCAGCCAGACGCGTCGGTGGTGAATAGCGCCTACTTCAGCCACGCGAGTAAACGCGGTAATACCTGCCAGTGATTAACCGCCGAAGTCTGCTCCCTACCAAATCGCCCCGTAATAACCCTGTGCGTCCAGACGACACGCGGAGAGCTGCTGCCTTCTCTTCTTGCCATATGCACGGGACGAGCCGGAGACCGGATGGAGCTGCACGGAAGCCATCATTGGACGCGGACCATCATCCTGCAGCTGCAAGCCCCATGTGTGTGTGTGTGAAACGGGCCCGTTTGTCCTGGGTAGTAAGTAAGGCTGCTGGGCCATAGAAGTTCACGGTTCACGTTTCACGGTTCACGTTCACGTGAACAATCGGACCCTGGGCCATAGGATTTCAAGCTTGGCTGTTCACGTGTTGCGCGCCAGTTCTGCTTTGGCCGAGTAACCGTCAACATGGACTCTTCGGATGAAGAAGATTGCCTCATTCTGCTTCTACTAAGACGGAGGAAGAGAAAAAGGCACAGAATTTGGAGCCGAGAGCACTTCCTTCTGAGAGAAACCCGTGGTGAATTCCACCGAACATTCCGTTATCTGCTTGACAATCCCGATGAAGAACTGTTTTTCAATTATACCAGGATGTCATACAGGACTTACGATGCCTTGAAGACCCTCGTCCTGGAACATCTACAGCCAGGTCAAACAAACTGGAGAAAATCGATCGAAGCAGAACAAAAGCTCATCATTACTCTCAGGTTGGTACCTATTAATTTGGATAATGTGGTGTTGGTCGTGATGATCTAGGCTAGGGTAATTTGTCTAGTAGTCTAGCGAGTCTACTTTTGAAAACGTTCAGACTGGGTGTTGAGACCTCTCTTCTCTTGCGCTTACAAAGTTATATTTGTTTTCATTAAATTCAATCTATTGATTTGTGTTGTCATAAACTCAGTTTCTGACATCGTCGAAGTCGATCAACTGTTCTCGGTAGTCGTCCATTTTGTTTCGGAAGTTTTGCCCGGATGTCAGTCTAAATATAATCAGGTCGACCGAGATCTCCGTTTTCACGCATAGAAAAAGTGTGCATGTTCATTCCGCCTTTCACGCGTGAAACGTGACACGTGAAACGTGAAACATGAAAGGCGTTCTATGGCCCAGAGCAAGTTATACTACGTTTGTCCACTTTTCTTTACACGCGTGATCCGTGAAACGTGAAACGTGAACCGTGAACTTCTATGGCCCAGCAGCCTAAGACTGTTTAAGGCTGCACTGTGTCCCCTTTTTCTGAACCATTGTATAGTGTAAATAAATCTGTTCTTCCTTTTTCCAATTCGACCGCTTTTGTGATTTATCCATTGACTAAGCGTGGCACGAATAAAATCGCTAGAACCGGGTTCACCATCTAAACGGCACGGATCGCGTGTACGCACCGCTCAGTGTCTCAACACGCGTGGTTCATGCGGAGCTTATTTCCTCGTTTCAGGGCAGTGCGAGTAATTAGGTAATAGCGAATCCTAGTCCTAATACCCTATTTCGCGCTGTCCGGAAGGACGTCATACGTCATAGGTCCCGGGTCCCGCCAGGCCAGTCAAAGACAAGGGGACTAATCCCCCCTTGGTGAGGGGAGAAGGCCGGCATCGAGATCTGCAACATTATGTTATGTATCTCATATTATTTCAGGTTATGTTATGTATATCATATTATGTCATGTAGATGATGTTATGTGTATCATATTATGTCATGTCATGTTATGTTATGTTAAGTATATCATATTATATAATGTTATGTTATGTATATCATGTCATGTTATGTTCTGTATATCATGTTATGTTATGTATATCATATTATATAATGTTATGTTATGTTATGTATATCATATTATATAATGTTATGTTATGTATATTATGTTATGTTATGTATATTATGTTATGTTATGTATGTTGTATATTGTGTTCTGTTATGTATATCATATTATGTCATTTTATGTATATCATAGTATGTCATGTAATGTTATGTATATGATATGTCATATGTTACGTGTATCAATGTATCATATGTCATGTTGTGTTATGAATATCGTATGTCATGTCATGTTATGTAGATCATATTATGTTATGTTATGTTGTGTTATGTATGTCATATTATGGTATGTTATGTAGAGTTGTAAATACATGACTGACAAGAAAGTTGTATCGCCTACATCGATGAATGACTTGTCGCAGACAAAGGGTTCTGTCCCCATGCAGTTAATCGCACATGAAGCTGGTCTGATTCATTTCGTGTGTTTCTGTTCTCAGTAAAGGAAGTGAGTCGATTCAGAAAAACAGAGAGAAGGCCAGCAAACAAGAGAAGTAAGTAGATCAGAAAAAGGAATACATTTTGGAAAACACTTTGGCCTTTTTGATGATCTTCTAATAGGGCTGGTTATGTGCCACCTTTCCTGCATTCTAGCTCCATCTGCTCTCTCAGATTCTCCCCAGGTCCTCCAGGATACACGTTTTCTTCTGCTAACTTCCTCCTCTTTAAACTAAAAAAAATCCAGACTTTCTGCACACCTTCACTCCCCGGAAGTTACTTTCCTCCTGTTTTTGAAACAGCCTTCTCAAGACTATTCAATCACACCCTTCCATCCCAGGATTCAAGCAGGCTGTGCACCGCTATGTCATGTCATCCATGATCACTACCCATAATCTTTTTACCCCCATTAACCCTGTCAAGCCCAACCATCTTACGTGTAGGTTTCTGTGACTCCTTCTCCCTTCTCCCTTCTCTCTTTTCTTCTTTTCCTATTCATTAATTCCCTTACGTATTGCTGTCCAACTGTGACCCCACCATCCCTCTGTGCCACCTCGCTCCTCCATGAGACGAGATTTTGTGGACAAAGAAAACTTTTAGAGGCATACACACACTTCCAGGTAACAAAGGTAATCGTTGTGTGCACAATGTAAAGCTGATCCAGAAGAATTATTTCGGGGCATTGGGTGTAGAATGTTATGATTGCCATCATGAAATTAAGTAGTATCGGGATCTCTGATTAATAACTTTTTTATATTGTGACTTGCTTAAAATTTATTCATTTATTTAATGGTCACAAGTTGTCATCCATTATGCATGGCTATGTTTCAATCTTTAAAAAACAGAGACAAGGTGAATCTATATATTATGTACAATATTGGAGTTGGAGTACAAGTATTGTACAAGTATTGGTGAATGTACAAGTATTGGAATATTGGAGTTGGGTTGACTCAGCCTGTCATCCTTCCGAGGTCGGCAAATTGAGTACCAGTTCACTGGTAATTCCCTGCTTGTCGTTAAAGGCGGCAAAAAGGGTTGGCGTCAGGAAGGGCATCCGGCCGTAAAACATTGCTTCAAAAAGGGGACCGAAAAACAACAACAACCACAGTTCCCGAAAAAGGCCAACCCCCGCTTGCGGGGAAAAATGGCCTCTAAAGGTGGTTTTTTATTTATTTTATTGGAGTTGGGTGGTAGAAAAAGGAAAGGAGGGGAAAGGGAGTAGAATGTAGAAGTTTTTTTTTTTTTGGGGATACAAGATCGAGGCTCGTGTAAGAGCTAACATTAAACACAAAAAAAAAACTGACACATAAAACATAAGATAAAGGGAGTGGGAGACAAGATGGGGAGAGAGAGGGAAGCACAGAAATACAACATTTGAGAGCAGGGACATCGGGAGATCTGTGGGAAGGGGAGGGCTTGGGGGAGGAGACACGGGAAGTGGGGGGGGGGGGGGGGGTTCAGGAATGGGGATGGGAGAGGTAAAAAAAAAAAACATGTACATTGCTAGGACTTCCAGGAAAGAGGTTTTAAATACCTGGAGGAGTTTGTTTCAGAGTGGGATAGAAGAGAGTGAGGGAGTTTGTTCCAGAGGCGGGAGAAAACAGGAATAAAAGAGTGAAGGTGAATAGAGTCTTCATTTTGGCAGTTTCACCAGAAGAGGGTTGCTGGCAGGTCTTTTTTTTCTTCTTTTTTTTGTATACTGAATCGAGGCTCGCGAAAGAGCTGACAACCGCGAGGGAAAGACAGCACAGGGGGACCACGAGGGAAAGACAGTACAGGGGGACCACGAGGGAAAGACAGCACAGGGGGACCACGAGGGAAAGACAGCACAGGGGGACCATGAGGGAAAGACAGCACAGGGGGACCACGAGGGAAAGACAGCACAGGGGGACCGCGAGGGAAAGACAGCACAGGGGGACCACGAGGGAAAGACAGCACAGGGGGACCGCGAGGGAAAGACAGCACAGGGGGACCACGAGGGAAAGACAGCACAGGGGGACCACGAGGGAAAGACAGCACAGGGGGACCACGAGGGAAAGACAGTACAGGGGGACCACGAGGGAAAGACAGCACAGGGGGACCATGAGGGAAAGACAGCACAGGGAGACCATGAGGGAAAGACAGCACAGGGGGACCGCGAGTGAAAGACAGTACAGGGGGACCACGAGGGAAAGACAGCACAGGGGGACCGCGAGGGAAAGACAGTACAGGGGGACCACGAGGGAAAGACAGCACAGGGGGACCGCGAGGGAAAGACAGCACAGGGGGACCGCGAGGGAAAGACAGTACAGGGGGACCATGAGGGAAAGAAAGCACAGTGGGACCGCGAGGGAAAGACAGCACAGGGGGACCACGAGGGAAAGACAGCACAGGGGGACCGCGAGGGAAAGACAGCACAGGGGGACCGCGAGGGAAAGACAGCACAGGGGGACCATGAGGGAAAGACAGTACAGGGGGACCACGAGGGAGAAACAGCACAGGGGGACCACGAGGGAAAGACAGCACAGGGGGACCGCGAGGGAAAGACAGCACAGGGGGACCACGAGGGAAAGACAGCACAGGGGGACCACGAGGGAAAGACAGCACAAGGGGACCGCGAGGGAAAGACAGCACAGGGGGACCGTGAGGGAAAGACAGCACAGGGGGACCGCGAGGGAAAGACAGCACAGGGGGACCGCGAGGGAAAGACAGCACAGGGGGACCGCAAGGGAAACACAGCACAGGGGGACCGCGAGGGAAAGACAGCACAGGGGGACCGCGAGGGAAAGACAGCACAGGGGGACCGCGAGGGAAAGACAGCACAGGGGACCGCGAGGGAAAGACAGCACAGGGGGACCACGAGGGAAAGACAGCACAGGGGGACCACGAGGGAAAGACAGCACAGGGGGTCCGCGAGGGAAAGACAGCACAGGGGGACCGCAAGGGAAAGACGAACCTGTAGGAATATCCACGACCTGTAGGAATATTTGGGGGACAGAGCACAGAGAGAGCTGGGGGAGCTAGGCCGGAGAGGAGTCTGTAGAAGACAGAAAGACCACAAATCTGCCTGCGGTGAGTGAGTGAAAGGCCCTCTGAGTTAGCTTCATCGTGGGAGATTCCAATGATTCTGAAAGCTTTGGTTTCAACAGCGTGAAGACGAGCTCGGTGTGAGGCAGGAGCACCGGCCCAGAGGGGAGAGCAGTATTCCATTGAGCTGCGGATGAAAGCCTTGTATGTGGTGAGGAGCTCAGGTGTGCGAAGGAAGGACTTCGCACGACGGAGGATGCCCATTGCCCAGTCAGCGACTGGATTTGGAGGCCAGCTTGGAAATGTGGTTTTCCCAGGAAAGATCATGGCAGATAGTGAGACCCAAAAGCTTGAGTGACAGAACTTCTTGGATAGTGGGGCGGCTTAGCCCAAATATTCAAAAGAATTGTGCATTTTGTGAAACAAGCACCAAATTTGGCACAAATGTACATTAATATGTTGCGAACATTTTCAGATATTGGGCCACTTGAAATTCGGTAATTTTTTTTTTCAAATTTTTTCAAATTTCGTAATTTCAAATTTTTCGGGTGAAACCGTCACAATTTCGGTCTTCGAGGCCGGCCGATAGGCAAAGTGTGACCGGAAGGGACGAGGTTCTCCTGACCACGTGGCCCTCGATCTGGGAAGCGAGAGGCGTTCCATTAGTGGACGCGCCCCTCACGCCCGACTTTTGGGCGGCCCCGGCAGGCCGTTTGTTTTGACGTTCCGTGACAGGCCCCGCACCCCCACCTCCGGGCCGACCGGAAGATTGTGCTGAGTACATCATACCTGAACAACTCAGTGAGGCAGAACACAGCAGTGCACACCAGGGTGACCCCTTCAGTGCATAAACCAATTAACCTGTCCACTGCAGGGCATATAGAAATGAAGTTATTTTCTGCATATAATAATAATATAAGTTCAGTTCTATATAACAATTTCTGTTATCACCACTACCACTACAACTACCACTACTACAAGCTTTGTCTGGAATTTTGTGGACTAACAGACAAACAGACATACAGACAAGCTGGGATCAAAACATTACCTCCTTCCACCATTGAGTGTAGAGGTAAACATCATGGAAATTATATCATGCCCTAGATTTAATTCATGCTTACCCGTGTATTTGCTTCACTGGTTCACAAGGTCTTTTGCATACATGTAATTCAGACTCTCGTCTTCATTGCTGACCACACAATGTTCGCAACATATTAATGTACATTTGTGCCAAATTTGGTGCTTGTATCACAAAATGCACAATTCTTTTGAATATTTGGGCTAAGCCGCCCCACTATATCGGCCGGCCTCGAAGACCGAAATTGTGACGGTGTCACCCGAAAAATTTGAAATTACGAAATTTGAAAAAATTTGAAAAAAAAATTTGCGGAATTTCAAATGGCCCAATATCTGAAAATGTTCGCAACATATTAATGTACATTTGTGCCAAATTTGGTGCTTGTATCACAAAATGCACAACAGGTTTGCTATGCTGCTACACTAGGAGAGGATTGTTCAGAAAGTAGATGATGGAATGATGGAGGATGGAGAGGAATGAGGAGAAAAGGGGAAATATTTTGATCATTTTGATGAGAGATGTGCTCACGTGAAGCACACTTTCGGTTCCACCATTTGTTATACTTGCTATGTCAGTGGCCATGATACAAGTTTTACAGATTGATATACAACGGAATCTTGTATGGACATATTTTTGTCAACGTGACCACCATATGCAGATTGAGGGGTTCCATGTTGTCTTGATTCTGCATTTTGCAGGCAATCCACCTTGGGAGTCTCCTTTATAACGCCTTGGTACATGACACATGCAATACAGTTCCTGATGAAGACCACTCTGTGGTCGAAACGTCAGTTTTGAACATTGTCTTTCAGCCAGCTAAACGACTTGGTGGTGTTTTCAGTTTTGAATTTGAAAGCCATCGTGCTCTACATAATTACCTGTGTTACCAAAGGAGGATGGAGCTTATGTTTCCACTCCTGTCTGTCTGTCCGTCTGTGAGCAGGATGTCTCAAAATGTTGTGGATGTATTCAGACGATATTTGGTGGCCAGGTTGGGTGTATGACTAGGATGAATTGATTCAACTTTGGTGAAGATCCAAATCCGGATCCGGATACTAGAATTGTTAATGATTCTTCACCATTGAAAAAATGGGACCAAAAGCGATAAATAGCATGATATCTCACACAATTGTGGACGGATTCGGACAAAAGTTGGTGGACATGTTGGGTTTGTGACGAGGAAGAATTGCTGCGATATTTTTGAAGATCCAGAGCTGGACATTAGAATTGTTAGTGATTCTTCACCATTGAGAGATAGGTAAAAAAAATAAAAAAATAAAAATAGATATATATATATAGATATATATATATATATAGATATATATATATAGATATATATATATATACAGTATATATATATATATATATATATATATATACTGTATATATATATATATATATATATATATATATAGATATATATATATATACAGTATATATAGATATATATATATATACAGTATATATATATATATATATATATATATATATATATATATATATATATATATATATATATATATATATATATATATATATATATATATATATATATATATATATGCGTGATATAAGTTCAAAACACACCTGGTCACAAGTGTGCCGCACTGACCGGGTCCTCAGTCGAGGTCCTCAGCATCATCCCGTTTCGGCCCTTCAACCTCGATACGGTCAGCTAAGGTGGGCAAGCAGGGGCACATACACATCCACATGCAGCAACTACACCTGGATGCGTACATACCCCCACCCCCCAGCCAGTGCGAACGCAGACTACAACAACAACACCTCCGCATCCAGAACCCACAGCACCAAACAAACATGGTGGAACACTCAAACACCCACCTTTATACCCTTCACCACTCACCAACAAAACACACCAGATCATTCATACACACACATCCACACACATACACACACAACACCAACCAACCACCTACCCTTACAACATACACCACTCAACATACAAAAACACACACACTCATGCAAAAATTCATTCATGCAAAAACACACACCCTCACCAAATTCATTCATGCAAAAACACACACCCTCACCCACTCACTCACTCACATACACAAAATAGGAAATACTAATAGTAACAAAAAAAACAACAAAAACACAACCAACCATCTACCCTTACCAACATGCACCACTCATGTAAACATGCAAAACCATTCATGCAAAACCACACACACTCATGACCCACTCCTGCAACACACACACACACACACACACACACACACACACACACACACACACACACACACACACACACACACACACACACACACACACCTCCATTTCTATTCCGTAACCTCAACCTACACCGTTCAACGTGCCTCCATAAACTTCCTCCATATCCAAAATGAGCCTTTCAAGGCAACCTGGGCCACCTTGTCCCACACACTCCCAGCCTAGCAAGAAATGCAGAAAAGGAATTGCCAATATACCCTCTACACCCCACCTCAAATGGCTGACACGAAACTCGCCAACCCTTCTCCCGGCACTCTGCCTCCAGCTCACTGTACTTTCCTCTCTTCCTCTCGTGCACCTCTTCCATGTTCTCTTCCCAAGGTACAGACAATTCCCCAAAAATGACCTGTCTTGTTGCACCTGACCAAATGACCATGTCAGCCCACAACCTTGTCACACAGATCTCCTCTGGGAATACTAATTGTGGCTTTAGGTCTGCCACCACCTGCCAATCACAAGCATCTGACAGCCCTCTTGCTTTCCACCTCCTCCTCTTTCCACCTTTTACCACTTGGCCCTCCTATATATTTATATCCTATATATATAATTTTTTTTTTTACCTATCTCTCAATGGTGAAGAATCACTTACAATTCTAATGTCCAGCTCTGGATCTTCACCAACATCGAAGCAATTTTTATGGACGGATTCGGACAAAAGTTGGTGGACATGTTGGGTTTGTGACAAGGAAAAATTGCTTGGATGTTGAAGATCCAGAGCTGGACATTAGAATTGTAAGTGATTCTTCACCATTGAGAGATAGGTAAAAAAAAAATATATATATATATATATATAGCACGATATCTCAGAAAGTTATGGACGGATTCGCACGAAACTTGGTGGAGAGGTTGGGTGTGTGACGAGGAATAACCGATGCAATTTTGGTGAAGATCCGGATCCGGATCCATTCATTTTTAAGTGATTCTTCACCATTGAGAGAGAGGGCCAAAAACGATAAATAGCAAAACGGTAAAAAGTTGCGAACGGATTCGGACCAAATTTAGTGGACGGGTCCGAATCCAGATGGGGCCTATCGGTGGGATACAAAAGGTAAAAACTGGTCAGCCTCGCGGAGGTGTGCTGCTCTCGTTCAAGCTGTAAACCGTACTTATTTTCACTTATTTATTTGGTCATAAACTCGCGTCTTTAGCCCTCCACTGATTGTTCTGTGCACTATCGACAGCTTCAACTCCATTCTATAATACAACCTGCACTTTCAATGCCTCCGTTTATCACCGAGTTAGTGGAGAGGATGAGGAATGAATCCGCAGTGGGATTGGGTTCGCTTAGCGATTCGCAAAAATAAAACCAAAACCAAAAGGAACCTCTGCAAATCGAGGTCGACCGCTCGGCACACACTTTACAAGGCCCTTTGACACCGGCGGTCGTCATCGTGGATGTTAATAATTGAGGGAAATTGAATCTGTCAGCTTTTGCTGCCCACCGTTGTTCCCAAGACAAAAGCCCTCCGGCCCATCTGTGGTGATCGGCTCAATGTCTGTCCGGCGCTTGATTGGCCCGTGAACCCAACGCCTTCGATGATTTGCGATGGCGTCCCGTTACACCTCCCTCTGATTAATGCATGACGGGGCAACGTCAGTCACGTGCGAGTTGCGGAACGAAGCTCCAAATGGAAGGCCTTTTGCCTTTCGATTTATCGCGTGAAATACCGAGGCAATTATTATGCGCAAAACGTCAGCGCGTGAGAATGAATGATGATGACGTCATCACTTCATGTTTTGACGTCATTTTCCGCACGGTCCCCGCCGTTCGGTCGATTGTTGTCTCGGAGCGCCCTCTACCGACGCTCTCACGTGTCATCCAAAGTGTGTCTGAGAGGTCTGGTTACCTGAGACGCAGACATGCGAGCGCTCGGTCCGACTCCGCGTCAAGCTCTGTGCCCTCGCTCTAATCCTCATCCGAAATCTCTGGTTTTCCATCATATTCATAGATCTCCCCATGACTTCCCTCCCTTTTCCACCCGAACCTGAAGAATTCCTTTAACCCAGTTGTTTTGTGAGTTATTTTAACTTTTCTGAAGTTCGATTTCTGGAGGATTGTCTTTACCTGTGCCTTATCGCCCCACATAATTTTATTTATTTCACCTTTCACGTTTTATTTCCCAAGGGCTGGTGTGAAGTCCGTGTTTTCTGGGATCAAACTAAACAAGACGAAGTCTACCAAAGACCATAACTTTGCGGGGAACCGAAATGGTGAGTTCATACTCATTTCAAGATGTTGCGCCAGCTCAGGTAACCGGTGTTTGCAAAATCATGATCTCTCCAATCCATCTTTGCGGTCCTGGCTTCGTTCGTTCGGTTAACGAATTTGTTCCAAACAATATATTGTCCCATAGCTACTAGTATTTACCTGCAGGTTACCAAAACATGGTATTCTCCCATAGCTGCCTCTAGTTACCTGTAGGTTACTCAAACATGTTATTGTCCCATTGCTGCTCCTAGTTACCTGCATGTCACCCAAACATGGTATTGTCCCCTAGCTGCCCCTAGTTACCTGTAGGTTACATAAACGTGGTATTGCCCATAGCTGCTCATAGTTACTTGCAGGTTACCCAAACATGGTATTGTGCCATAGCTGCTCCTACTTAACTGCAGGTTACCCTAAACATGGTATTGTCCCATAGCTGCTTCTAGTTACCTGTGGGTTACCCAAACATATTATTGTGTCATTGCTGCTCCTAGTTACCTGCATGTCACCCAAACATGGTATTGTCCCATATCTACACCTAGTTACCTGCATGTCACCCAAACATGGTATTGTCCCATATCTGCACCTAGTTACCTGCAGGTCACCCAAACATGGTATTGTCCCATATCTGCACCTAGTTATCTGCAGGTCACCCAAACACGGTATTTTCCCCTAGCTGCTCCTCTTTTCCTGCAGGTTAGCCAAACATGGTATTGTCCCATATCTGCACCTAGTTACCTGCAGTTTACCCAAACATGGTGTTGTCCCATGTATCACTTTCCTATGTGACTAACCTCTTTGAGTGCAGGTTTCTTTGACATCACTTTGTCTCCTCTTTTGCGACTCACCACTCTAATTTCTCAATGACTGAACGTATGACCGATCTGTGTCATTATCCTGTGACTATAGCCTGCGTGACTAGCCATTGTGACAAACATATGTGACCATTCTTTGTGACTGATAACAGCAGACGAGGCTGCGGTGATAGACGCGGAACACTGGCAGAAGGTTCGCAAAGGGAAGGACTTCGACACGATGTCCATGGCGTCGGTCACTGCTGTCACCACAAATGTCTCGAACAAACGGTGAGAAAATTTGACGATCTCTCCAATCACATAATCAATCGAATTATTGAGTGATTATTCCTTGCCTCCGTTGGTAGCTTTATCTACAACGAGACGTGTCTCCCCATCGCTTCGCTGACAGATTTAATCCAAAGACAGCATGTTGCACTTCACAAACATATCACATGCCTGTCTGTGAGTCTCAAAAACGATGTAAATGAGGTGAAACACATGAAAAAGAGGATCTTTTATAACACGTTGTTCTTCTTGTCGCTGCTGATGTTGAGGCTGTGGTTGTTGGTGGTGGGCTCCTTCCATGTACTATTATATACATTTTTATATTGCCTCAAAAACAGTATTACTATATATAATTTTGTGTGTTCCTTCCGTATCCATCACATTTTATTCTAAACGGTTCCTGCTGTCATAACACTGGAAGCCTTGCATTAAAGTTCCAAGTCCTGCTTCTTCCTCCTCCCTCCCGGAAAGACGAGTTTTTGAAACACGTGTCATTAGGATTCAACAGACACCAGTCTTTGTTTCAAGTAAATCGATTAATAGATTTCCATTGGTCCAATTTTTAATATCCTATGACAGCAGGAACCCTTCAGAATAAAGCAGACAGACACACGCACGTACACACCAGGACGCTTCTCCATTTCGTAGTAGATAAAGAATTTACCCAAATACCTCTCATGTGTATTATATCAGGACAATATTTATTTTATTTTATTTTATCATAGACGATCTGACATGATATTAAACAGAATTTTGTGTCTCTTTGATCTCACTAAGGGGGCCATTATAATTGCATTACCTTGTCTGCGAGGGGATTGTGGGGGTGTTAAAATGAAAAAAATTAAATTCTAAAAACGTGAGGTTGATGGGAGAGAGGAAAGATGATACAGGAGTGTGGGGTCATGGGGAGAGAAGAGAAAGATGTTTAAGAAAGGAGAGCAGCAAGGGAAGGGGAATGTATAAAACATACCGATTGGTAGTAAAGGGAGGTCGGGGTGAGTCAAAAATTGCCATATTTGCGTACATAATAAATAGACGTGCCCTGATGTTCAAAGCGCCTTATTATTATTGATGCCTTAGTGTTGTAAACTGCTTTCTTCTGTCGATTGTGCTTTCATTTCCTTTTATTTGATGAGTTTTTCGCCGAAGTCTTTCACGAACCGGCTGGTCAGACCCTGCCGTTCGACTGACTGAAGGATATTTCCAAAATAATTCGTACAATCGTACAGTATAACATTGTATTTACAAATCAAATGAGAAGACTTTTAACGTGTTTTCATGGTTTTTAAGGCTTATGTGTTGAAACAAATATGGCGGCCGAACCACGTGACCAATGACATCATCATTCTTTTTTTTCTCCACCAATTTATCCCTATATGATGCTCAAGACATTTCATCTTGATCGGATAAAGTTTTGTACTAGTCCAATTATGACGTCATAATGGAGGCACCTATGACATCATCATTAACATATTTATTCCACGTGGAGAGTTCTTTACAATGAGCCATTTCTCAATTTTTTCTATGCAGTGCTTTCGGAAATTAGAGGTGCAAAATTTTTCGGTTTTCCAAGATGGCAGCCGAGCCATGTGACCGATGACATCATCATTATTTTGTCCCTGTGTTATCTACCATATAAAACACAATGTGTATTTGTATATTTGTGTGTTTGTGTAATGTCTTTCCCCTCTCATAAGGGTAGGTTTTAAAGGCTTTGAGTAGTGCTTTAGGAGGGATTTGAGTGGGGTTTTAACGGGTAATCTATGAACACCACTGTTTGTCCACCAGTTAAAAGACCTAAAAGACTCCAAGGACACAGAAGACCCCAAGGACCCAGAAACCCGAAAGACCCAAACAACGCCGACGACCCAGCAGAGCCCAAGGACTCTGAAGATCCAAAAGACCCCAAGAACCCAAAATACCCTGAAATACCCCAAAGACCCAAAAGGCCCCAAGACCCCAGGGACCCAGAACACCCCAAGGACCCAGAAGACCCAAATAACCCAGAGGACCCAAAAGACCCTAAGGACTCTCAAGACTTAAATTGATGCCAAAGACCCTGAAGACACAATGGACCCCAAACACTCAAAATACCTCAAAGAGACAAAATACCCCGAAGACCATTAAAGACCACAAAAACCCAAAAGATTCTGAAGACTCAAAAATCCCCAAAGACCTATAAAGACCCCAAAAACCCAAAAGACTGAAAATACCACTAGACCCAAATTATCCCAAGACCCTTAAAGACCACAAACACCCAAGATACCCCAAAGACCCTGCCGACTCAAAAGACTGAAAATACCCCAAGACCCAAAAGACCATGAACACTCAAAAGACCCTGAAGACCCAAAATACCCCAAAGACCCTTTAGATCCAAAAGACCCTGAAGGCTAAAAAGACCCTGAAGTCCCTTAAAGACCTCGAAGACACAAAATATCCCAAAGACCCAGAAGACCGAGAAGATCGAAAATACCCCGAAGACCCAAAATGCCCCAAAGACCCTTGACGACCCCACGGACCCGAATAATCCAAAACACCCGAAAACACCCCCATAGCCCTTTAAAGGCCCCGAGGACCCAGTGGATGCCAAAGACCCAAATTACCCCAAAGACCCTTAAATATCTGAACGACCCAGAGAACTGAAACGACCCAAGGACCCCAAAGATAGAGAGGACCCAAAAGACTCTAATGGCCCAAGACCTAGAGGACACAAAAGACCCTGAAGACCAAAAATACCCCGAGGACCCAAATGACCCAGATGACACAAAAGACCCCGAGGACCCAAAAGGTCCCAAGGATGCAAAATACCCTGAGAACCTAAAAGACCCAAATGACCCAGAGGCCCCAAAAGAAGAGTAATTATGTCTCTTACATTCGAATTGTAGACGGTGGCTTGCAAACCGTGCCTCAAGGTCGATGTACAGAAGCATTTTTTTTTTCATCACAATACGTAAATACAAGGCACAGGGAGGTGAAATTCGCTGCACGTGATGTGCAATGCACGCAGAGTAAACCGAGTGTTCATTTACGTTTGTAGGATATCTAATAAATAAAGGAGATATAAGCACACCTGACACAAGGCCCAGGCTTCAGACCTTGACACGCTCATGCGGCTGCAACGTCAAATATACTGTTCCAACCCATCATTTTTGACGGGCTTTATACCAGTAAAAGAAATGAATCCCATAATTTTGATAATGAAAATCTTTATGATTGGACACCCCAGATTTATTCTGTATCCTTGAGGTTTCAACCACCCATTTAAAAACTGGTGGAGGAATGCGTCATTGGCACTTATTTACACCCGGGGGAGGGGGGGTTGGGGGGGGGGGGTGTTTTGGGGTGTCAGTTTTTGAAAAAAAAATGGCAACGAAATTGGTTTATAGAAAAAGTTAAGTTCAGGAACCATCAAAGCCTGAAAAATAGTGTAAAAAGAAAAAAAAAAAAAAAAAAAAAAAGAAGTCATGGGTGACCTATTTTTATGCTCTTTTTTGGAGTAAAATACTTTTTAAATAGCGCTGAAATACCAAAAATAGAATAAAAATAGCCAAAAAATAGGGACATGTATGTATCTTTACTTGATGCAAATCGACTGGTGGCCCCAGTGGATATTATCTGTCTCGTAATTTGAAGTGTCACCTGCTTGGCCTCTTATTGCAACTGAGACAAGGAATACAAGCAACTGACTGAAGCAACCAAAGCAAAGTCGGAGTAATCTGAAAACTTCTAATTTACTGGCATAAATAGTTTGAAGGATAAATGGAGGCACACCATCTTTAAAAAAATTAAAAATAAACAAATGTTAGCTTGTCTTGGATTATTATGAGTACCTCATTGCTTGGATTTTTAAATACACCTAATAATGCATTGTTATAGTGTTACTTTAAAGTGACTTTTTGTATTATCACATTAATCTCATTTTCATGCAAATGTCGGCCTGAAGTCTTGACTAGACGATTTTGTCATATCACAGCATAAGCTGTCCATCTGGATAAAACAAACATTTTATGAGATGCCAATTTATTACTTATAAAATAGCTTTGAACTTTCACGTACATTGAATTATCTGCTAGTTCGAGTGAATTTAAGGCTGCTTCTTTATCTCTTTTGTGACTGCAGATCAAAACCAGATGCTCGAATGGGTCCGACGGCAGGTCGTCCACAAGATTACCAGGTGGAGGACCTGTGCGATGAGCCACCTGTGTTGTAATATGAATGCATTTGTACAAAGGCTTGAGAGATATCGCAAAATCTATCACGAAGATATCAACGTAGGATTTTTCCATTCGTGAAGTTTTTTTTTTTGATTTTTCTTCCAAGTTGAACTTTTCAGAAGTCTTTTTGCTGCATTACTGAGTTGTTGAAATGCACTAGCATTCAATCAGACTCAGTGGTGGAATTGTTAGAGCACGATGTGCTGCTCCCTTGAAGGATGCTCACCATTTTAAAAGGGTAGAGCTTGGACAAACAGCCATTGGTCGACAATCATAGTGCACACTTTGAATGATGGGCCTAATGGCCTACTGCGTTTAAGTTCCGTGTAAAGCCCACCACATATTAGCCAATGCGACGCAACAAGACCGTCGGCAACAGATCTTGTACAATTTTTTTTTGTCGTAGACTGCCGCACACTACGCAACCGTAGATGACATTATTGTCAGAAATGTACTTGGAGTCGATGGTTGTTCGTCCTACATTTCACTGGAGGGGACAACAGGTTTGATCACCCTGTGTCTGTCCGTCACACCTGTGGTTTTCCAGACTTTCTTCCCATATACTTTAACATATTCACCTGAAAATTGGTACATGGCTTTATTATAAGTTACAGAAACTGCAACTTATTCTGTAACTTTGCATACCTAAAATAATTTGTCATACTGTATGCAGCCCACAATTTCTGAGTGCTTGGAACAAGAACATTCATTGGAACCAGTATGGGACATGTATTGCAAAGCAATTCTGCCTCTTGTTTAAAATGCATTACTTTGAAATTGCAGTGGCACACACAAACACACCCCAAATGTTCATGCACAATACACATTTGCACACACCCAGTAGATTTTGTCATTTAAAGTTTTTACAACGAAATGTATAAGGTTTGATCTGTTGTATAGAATGGCACTATTTTATAGTTTCTGAAGGTTTGCTAAATACTGAAGGAAACAAAGGTCAGGCTCAGGCTACTACATTGAACTTTCATCATTATACATTTTTGGGCTTAAAAGTTTATATGTGCTGCAACTATTTAAACAAACTGTTCTTTTTTATTTTTAAGTACAAATTAAAAACAAATAATCAAGAAATTTGGCACTATTTAATAATGGCACTATTCTATAGTTTATGAAAGTTTGCTAAATACTGAAGGAAACAAAGGTCAGGCTCAGGCTACTATATTGAACTTTCGTCATTATACATTTTGGGCTTAAAAGTTTATGCAGTATGTGCTACAACTATTTGAACAAACTATGTTCTTTTTTATTTTTGAAAGTACAAATTAAAAACAATTAAACAAGAAATATGTCGTGCATAGCACGATACTTGCGAAGTCCCTAAAATAATTTGTTGGCCTATAATGACCTCAAAAATACTTGGGGGTTCAACCTCGTGACCAGATATGCAAATCCTCTTCAAATTTCAAGTCAATCGGATGAAAATTGAGGATTTTCGAAATCTGGCCATTGTTGACCTTTTGGCCTATGTTGACCTCAAAAATAGTTGAGGTTGAATTCAGCGACCAGATATGCAAATCCTCTTAAAATTTCAAGTAAATCTGATGAAAATTGAGGATTTTGGAAATTTGATAAAGTTGGTGACCTTTGACCTTTGTTGACCTATTGCCATTTTGACCCCAAAAACAAGAGGCTTCTTGCTTAAAACATTTGGTGAAGTTTCGTGAAGATCGGTTGAAAATTGTGACCTATAGGCGACTGACATACAGACGGATCAACAGACAGACAAACAGACAAAATAACGTTCAAGACCAACCAATATACTTGAAAAATCTTCGATTTTCACAAGTAAAAAGTCACCGAAAGCTGAAAGCACCGAAAGCGAAAGCTGAATAAACTCATCATAAATCAACCGCAACATATGTCACGATTATCAAATATTTTCACAGACTAAGCTGTGGCAGACGGTCTTGTTGCGTTGAATCGGTTAGTGTGTGGTGGGCTTAAGAGAACTCGGTATTATTACCCCGTGCGCGAAGCGAAAGGTGGGGTTAAACAATTAGTGCACTTTGTCTGTCTGTCTACAGACGTCAGTGTGTAATCAAGGAACTACTTACGTTCAATTGAATGTAATATTTTGAATACTGTGAAACACAACTTGGCCCATGAATCGGAACACGAACCTCCAGTTTAGCATTGCTTTGGCTCTGAATTTGGAAATTTGTACAGTCTCGTCCCGATCGCGCATATGCACAGAAGAGTAAGGTAATTGCTGAACTGGCAGTCAAACAAAATTGAAAATCATTCCAAACAGGAAACTTGCTGGTTTAAGGGACGTCATAAAGGACACAAACAATAGGCACGAATAACTAATTTAATGTGCTAAATAAGATGGTGTAAAATATAGTGCATCAACTGTGGTAGAGTTCCAAACAAGGATTGTTTTGTTTTTATTTCTACAGACTTTAAAGCCTTCAATTGAATTATATACTTGCTTGAACACTGGAGAACACAAATCACCTTCTCGGCAATTTCAAAAACCTTCCGTTTAGCAGTACTTGGACTAAGTATTTATTCTCTCGCATGCTCTGTGGGCAGAGTAACTGTGAGAATTACCATTCACACCCTCTCATGCCCTGAGAACAGAGTAACTGAGATTCAGCATTCACACCCTCATTCCCTGAGGGCAGAGTAACTGAGATTGAGCATTCACGCCCTCATGCCCCGAGGGCAGAGTAACTGAGATTTAACATTCACGCCCTCATGCCCTGAGAGCAGAGTAGCTGAGATTCAGCATTCACACCCTCATTCCCTGAGGGCAGAGTAACTGAGATTGAGCATTCACGCCCTCATGCCCCGAGGGCAGAGTAACTGAGATTTACCATTCACGCCCTCATGCCCTGAGAGCAGAGTAACTGAGATTGAGCATTCACGCCCTCATGCCCTGAGAACAGAGTAACTGAGATTCAGCATTCACACCCTCATTCCCTGAGGGCAGAGTAACTGAGATTGAGCATTCACGCCCTCATGCCCCGAGGGCAGAGTAACTGAGATTCAGCATTCACACCCTCATGACCTGAGGCAGATTAACTGAGATTTCGCAGACAAATATGGCGACACCTGGCGTTGTTTGTTTAGTGCAAAACGAAAATGAAGACTTTAAAGACTCTTCACATGTTATTATTTTATCAAGACTGCATGGGGTCGTTGAACTCCCTCGTTAACATTGAGATCATCTGTGTATGGGTGTGTGTAAAATATTTAAATAAATAGAGTCACACAAATTGTGTCATTGTCACTTATAATCAATCGGCACTTAATCTTCAAACACCATTGTCTCATGATCTCCCCAGCTAAGTGTCACAATAATTGAAGCGCGCCAGCTGATTGGCCTCAACATGGACCCTGTGGTGTGTGTGGAGGTTGGAGAAGAGAAAAAGTTCACCAGCATGAAGGAATCAACAAATTGTCCATATTACAATGAGGTGAGGCTTTGTCATTTTGTGCTCAGCATAAGGTAATTTTCCCCACTGGATCTTCTGGAATTTCATTCTAGCCAAAGGGGGCTTCAGCCCTTTAATACAGAATTAGCTTAGGCCCCAAGGAATGAGGCCCAAAAGTTTAATTCCCCTGAACAGATTATAATGTATTTCTCTTCCAAACCCTTACAACTTTCTATGGCTTTTTGTCTTCTCTTTGCGAGGTATTTTGCAACTTAAAGACAAATTTTACATTTCCACGAGAATCCCTGTGGAATTGGAAATTGATTAAGACTCATTATTTTTCTTTCAACAGTACTTTGTGTTTGACTTCCATGTGTCGCCTGAAGTGCTGTTTGACAAGATGATCAAACTTTCGGTGAGTTGCAAACTTTGCCCCTTTATTCCCAGTGTACGACTTGCCGTAACGCAAGGACGTGACGATGTCGATGAACGCTCGTCCGCATCTTTCCCCCTCCGTATGCTTTTGACACGTTTTGAGGATGCCACTGATTTTGCAGTCGAGGGCAATAATTGGGGGGCTGCCAGGATAGCTTAGAGGTCACGCACTTGCCTATGAGCTGCTTAGTCTGGGTTTGATTCCCAACCCGACCCAAAAATGTATTCCATGGTTCATTGCAAGTGCGCTATCGGTTGCTGGGTATTGTCATGTGACTACCCTTGGTGATGACCGTAGGGTAGCACGGATGACCAAACAAGCTTTAACCCTCCGAGGCTTTCAGTTCAATGGAGGAGTTAATACGCGTGGGGAGCAAACGGGGCAGAAACCGGAGAGCTTACCTTCGCGGATCCCACTGGCAGTCCTCGAACCTGTAATACATAAACTCACACGAAACGGAATTAAAATGTACAAAAATAAACAGGTGTATTTGATAAAATGCCGGTAACAAGGAAACAACACGATAAAACGAAATTCCTAAACGGGATGTCCCCACAGACAGACTCGAAAAACAGATGAAGGGAAAAAGAACTGGAAAATAAATGTGTTTGGTTATTTAGTGGGCACTTAGCTCAACTTGGCTGGGGTGTCTCATCAAGAATTGTACAGGCCCTCCCCGAGCGCATAATCCAGACGCGGCTCTGGTGTTTGCGGGAAAAAGGCCTCACTCGGCCTCGTTCACTAGGCCTCGTTCACTAGGCCACGCTTGTTGGCGCAAAACAGGCCTTACGCGCGAAGTGAACGGCAGGCGTGCAGCCTGCTCTTCCACACCGTGCTCGTCCACCCGTCCTCTGCACGGAAAACCGCAGTTCCCGGGTCGCAACTCTTCCTCCGCACAACCACCGGCAAGATGTCCCAACACGACCACTCACGATGAAGCTTCCCCATGCAGAGAGCAAAGCACAACTGTCCACTTATCGCTTTTGGAAAGCGCAAAAGGGGACGTTTGCTCTCAATCCCAGACACCAGAAGTGAGAGGGGAATGAGGAGAAGATGCTGGTATACAACCGTTCACTGCCAGATCCAAACCGAGAAGGAGAAATGTCCGCCGCTCCAACCACTTTGTACACGCCGTTCTGACGTTATCCGTGCCTGCCTCCCCAATCAGCGAGTCCCTTCTTACTCGTCCTTTCTGTCAATAAAACCCCGGACCAATCACTGCCCCTCTGGGCGCGGCTCTTGGCCTCCCCGTCCTGTGCGATTCTCAAGTCGCCATAATCAGCGGCAGTGCTCGATCTGAGTTTCCGGTTAGTTTTATTATTAATTAGTGTAGTTATTGGGCGATTTTGGCTAGTGTCTAGTGCGGTGTCATAAGGAACGAAGGAATAGATTACAGAGGTATTAATTTACCTATACTCCCTGAGCTAGTTAACAAGCCCCACCCCTCGTGACGGGGACGAAGGTACAAGTTTAACCCGACAGTCCGGTCTAATACAAAGTCCCTACTTATTATATGGGGTGGTTCTTCTTCTTCACGACATTCAGAGCACACTAATCTATACATTCTACCTGGTTCTAAGGTAATCATTGTCTACCCCCTACAAATGTAGCAGTATGGTAGTATGGGGACCCCTCTTGCCAGTACTTGTTGTTGGTGGATGTTGAAGACCCCACTGGGTCTTTTGGAACAGTCAGAAATTGTGGTGAACACCCAGAGATAATTCCTAATTCCTGCCATGATTACAACTAGGACAGAAATGGCAGTACAGTACCTTGCCAAGGTATTGCCCTGTTAGTATGGAACGCATCATTAGACAAACTGCAGTGGATGGAAGGATTCACGCGCACACGCACACCAATGTCATTTACATTGCGTTTTTCAGTTCATTGCTGTGTTGTAAATGACACACAGCCATCACAGGATACATTCCATTATGAATACCACCTCAAAAATGTAACCCTAAGTTGTCCCAAACTGCTGCCCCTAGGTCATCCATTCTCGAAACCTCCTCCGCAGTGGAACTTTGGTGGGAATGTTTAAAATGGATGTGGGAACGTTGTACAGCCAGCCAGGTGAGACGCACCAGTGTAAGATTGCGTATTCATGATGCAGTCGTGATGTATGTCCTGTGCTGGTGAGATTGCCAAGAGGTACCCACACTCGCCTTGAAGCTGTCTAACCTGGGTTTGAATATCGCCCAGCTATAAACTGAGGTATCGATGTGTGTGCCATCCCTTGGATAGACGTTAAACTGGGTGTCCTCTGTACCAGCATTAGTTACCTCTGACTGACTGTCTATCTGTCTGTTTGTCTGTCTATGAGCAGGATATCTCAAAAAGTTGTGGATGGATTTGGATGAAATTTGGTGGATATTTTGAGTGTGTGATCAGGAAACGTTGGGTAGATTTTTGGTGAAGATGCAGATCCGGATACGACTTTTTAATTTAATTTCTTACATCGTTCTTCACTATTGAGAGATTGAGCGAAAAACGAGATTATAGCATGATATCTCAAAAAGTTGTGGACGAGTTATGACAAAACTAGGTCGATGAGTTGTTTAGGTGACAAGAACAAGCCGATTCGATTTTGGTTCAGGTCCGGATCCAGATCCGACCTGTCAGTGGTATATCAGTGGTTCAGCCTGGCGGAGGTATTCACTCTACTGAGGACCATTCTAGTTTGTGGAGTTTGTGGAGAAGATTCCACGGTCTCCTTCGCGAAGAGTCGGCGACCCATCGACAGCACCCTAAACGAATTGCAAATTCCTGCTCTAGCCTACATGGGCACTACTACATCAGCAGCACAGCTGTGCCCCCAGAAAATGATGCTACCCATGTGCTGCATATGAAAGGATAAGAAGAAGAACATTACTGTCATTCTGTGAAGATTTTGTCTTTTGTTGGGTAAAAGGTTAGCGTTGCTTCCCTTTCAAAACCCCCTTATGATTTTTCACACTATTTTATATAAATCTGATTAGAATGGCATCGTGAAACCTCTGGTAGGATTAAACTCATGCAACCAATAAAAAACCAGCAGCCATTGGCTGCAATACAAAATAATAAAATAATTCGGGACAACAAGAGATTGTAGAGCACTGCTTGCATTGATGCCCCAGAGGGAAGAGTGAGAAGGAACAGCCTCTGGAATGTGGGAGTGAGTCGATACGATACATATTTATATAGTGAGTATTTGACCCTCCCTCACCTTGAATCCCCGAGACTGAATTTTCTTTACCGTCTAAAACAATCCTGGGTACACCTTGAGTGCAACCACCTTTTTTCAACTCGTTCCCTCCAGTGGTTCAGGAGTGCCCAGTCGTCCAACAAACAAACCCACCAACCGACACTTCTCTGATTATGGTATGATAATAAGTACATCAAGTATGGTATGAACCCTGGTGTTGGGCTAGCGGCTAGGGTGCCGGCTTAGGATCCCAGGATCCTGGGTTCGAATCCCGGTCGATCGCTGAATTAACGCCAGGGGGGTTGACTCAGCCTGTCATCCTTCCGAGGTCGGCTAATTGAGTACCAGTTCACTGGTAATTCCCTGTTTGTCGCTAAAGGTGGCAAAAAGGGTTGGCGTCAGGAAGGGCATCCGGCCGTAAAACATTGCTTCAAAAAGGGGACCAAAAAACAACAACAACCACGGTTCCCGAAAAAGGCCAACCCCCGCTTGCGGGGACAAATGGCCTCTAACGGTTTTTTTTTTTTTAATAAGTACATCAAGAAATGTAAAGACGAACATTGAAAAACTGTGGCTGACATTCCTCATTTGTGATTGGCAATCTTACTTTAACATGCTGACTGTTTTTTCCATGGCCTTTTTTTTTTTTACTTTTCTAGTCCATTTCTACAAAATAAGAGTATTAAGTTTGGTGGGATTATTGGGGGTAGAAAAGACTGTGAGTCGGATTGTGATCATGAGATGGTGGTGCACCAACTGCTTGAAGCCCTGGAGGAAAGTGTGCAATTGATCCATGTAGTTCCACATGTAGTTCCAAGGTAGTTCCTCAAAGGAAAGAAAATAGTTGAGGTGTGCAGAAAACCTGGAATTTTTTTTTTTTGGGAGTTTAACCAGGAGGGAGTTTAATGGAAGAACACGTACATCCACGAGCAGTTGGGGGGGGGGGGGGGGAGAGGTTGGAGGTGTAGGAGTGCAAAGAGAACTAGACCAGAGGATAGGTGGTTAAAAAAACAGTGGTCCCTGACATGTCCGCAATGTGGAAGCACCAGGTCTTGTGCTTCAGCCTTCCAGCGTGATATTCCAATTATGCCTTTCATCAAAAGAATACATTCCGCAGCCACTTCTACCGTAAATGCTCCTGCTACTCTCATTAGCAAACCCCTCAGAAGCACCTGTCATATACATCTCCTGCACGTGGAGATTTATAGTTCCGGATGTCATGTTAACAAAGGAACTTTCCAAGAATGGCTGTTTCACATTTTTGAGGTTCATTGGAGGAAGCCAATCATTGGAATGAAATTTCCACAAAGAATGGCAGGAGCCAAAACTGTCACGGCTCAGGTTTGACATTTCAGACAAAGGCATGTCCTTCATCTCAGAGTTTAACGAACAAGTTCTTCTGCTCATAATATACCTTCTTATGGTTGTGTTTGGCCTCACAGCATAAGTGGCCAAAAATCCAAGAAAACCTTCACCATAGGCAAAACAAAGCTGCCTAAAATCGGACAAAAGTCCCATCACTGAGTGCAAATGGCAGCATAGGATGATCAAAATCAACTACAAACTTAAAAGTCCAACATGAATCGTTTGTTGGCCAAAGTGCTTGAGGATTTCCTGATTTGAGTATAAGCAATAATTTAAAATAGACTGAGGATTACTTGGTGATACCAGTGGAATGATGGCGATGGCTGAGAAAGGGCCTCCAGTTTTACTTAACTGCAAAACATGAAGCGGAAATAGGTGGAAAATGCAGCTGGGCAGTGGAATTTAACAGGATGCACCTTGAATGTAAATAATGATTGACCAAATCCCAGCCAGGTGTGATGCATAATTATCATTTAGCAAATTTTCAAAGCTCTCGAAACCATTTCTGCGGCAGCTACTTCCTGGGTTTGGATGGGCTACTTGTGGTGTTTGCAGATGATCTTTTTCTTTCATTTCATTAAGGCACATTGACACTGCTGGGATATTTATTTATTTATTTTGCTAACTCGGACTTCTATTTGGCTGCCAAATGCAAGCAAAAATGGCCATCAGGGGTTCTTTACCTTTTTTGAGCTTTACCTTTACCGTTCTTTACCTTTACCATGGCCCCCTTTGAGAATCTGGTGAAAGCTACGGACTCCTCCCCAGAAAAATGCACATGAGCACATAAACACAAAATTTTGCATATAATGAATAAATTTTATTGCATAGGAAAATTATTTCCTTCACATACCGTCATAATCAGAGTAAAAAAAACAATCTTTACAAATAATATATCTCACTTTTTTCATGCAAAAATCAATGACCATTCCCTGAATAAAAACCACCGTTTAGAGGCCATTTTTCCCCGCAAAGCGGGGGTTGGCCTTTTCGGGGACCGTGGTAGTTGTTGTTTTTTTGGTCCCCTTTTTTGAAGCAAATATGAATTTATATGCAAATATAAATATGTTTCATATAAAATATATAAAATATAAATATGAAGCAAATGTATGTTTCCCTGAATGAAATGAAATATATCCAAATTGTGCAAATTAAACAAAAAATAAACTTTAATTCTGCTCAAAAGTACATTTCAGTGAGAAGGCTGTTGTTGTTTGGCTTCAATAAGAAGATGAAATTGGGGAGTGGTCTTCGACAAGGCAACACACGTCATGTTTGACATCCAATCGATTTCTACTTTTCGTTTTGATGGTAACAAATGCTCAAAATCCTGACTCTCAAAGATTTGTGGTTGCAAACGGAATCGGAGCTCCCACAGCTCGCTTTGCCAGACGAGGGTAGGCTTGTGTCAAGGAACACCAACATTCTCCAAGACTCTTCGACTTGAACTCATGTCGTATCATTTCCTTTGTCCTCAGGTCAATGAGGTCATCTTTGGCAAGGTCTGCATCATTAATACAGTTTATATCAGCAAGGAAAGGATTACGAATCCACGTTTCAACTTTAAGGTCATCTGAGCAGAAGTAACCTTCGAAAGAGTTCTGCAGTGTTTCCAGGTGTCTGCACATTTCTGCCTGCAGAGAAATTGACAGGGCTTAGTCTCTCTCGACTCCATCCTGCAGAAGCACTTCCTCCAGCATTGGAAAGTTTGCGTAGTTGTCTGCCTCCAATCTCCTCTTCCACAGTGGCAGCTTGGCCAAAAGAGCTTGTAGGTTTTCAGCAGCATACATAATGGTGACTGCAGGGCCTTGAATCGAAAGACTTACCGCATTCATATGGCCAAAAATATCCGCCAAATAAGCCAAGCCGTGAATGAACTCCTCCCTGTCAAACTGTTCCGAGAGTGGACTTTCCTTTTCTCTCTAAAAAAAAGTGAAACTTCTGCCCTAGGTTCCATCAAGCGCTTCAAGATTTGTCCTCTGGAAAGCCAGCGAACTTCTGTGTGGTGGAGAAGAACTTCATATTCTGCTCCCATTTCGTGACAAAACCTCTTGAAAACGCGATGATTCAGAGCCCTGGCTCTGATGAAGTTGACGACTTTCACGGCAGTAGACAAGACTTCTTTCAGGATTGTTGGCAGAGTCTTTGATGCCAGTGCATGCCGATGTATAAAACAGTGAGTCACGATGACATGAGGAGCTTCTTTCTTCACCAGAACAGTAAAACCAGATGTGTTGCCAAGCATCGCAGATGCTCCATCTGTGCACAGAGTACCCAATTTTTTTTCCAGTCAGTTTTGCTTGGCAAATAATTTTTTCAACATTCCGAAGATGTCAATGGCCTTTGTAGTTTCAAAAAGGGGCTTGCAAAATAGGATTTTGAAATTTTCTTTGCTTTTTTAAATATATAAAAAAAAAATTATGCGCCTGGTTCACGGACCCCCTGAAGCCCATCCACGGACCCCAAAGGGTTAAGAACCCCTGCCTTATGGGTAGATATACACTTACATTAATTACATTATACATTAGATTAGACTTGGGTAGATATACAGCCCATCTTGGGCCATGTTCCGGTACTTATTACAATTTCATGTTTTTTGCTGCACATGTTCCTTGCAATGTCTATAACTGTATATTATTTTGTTACCTCCATCATCAAAATTGGACGGAGGTTATGTTTTCACCCCTGTCTGTGAGCACAATATCCCAAAAGGTTATGGGCCAAAACTTGGTGGATGAGTTGGGTAGGTGTTAAGAACAAGCTGATTAGAGGTTAAGGTCCGGATGAAGATCCAGCCTATCAGTGGCCTACTTGTGGTGAAGCGTAAACTGGTCAGCTTGGCGGAGGTATGTGCTCCACTGAGTGCTGTTCTAGTTATTACTATATTTGTACAATTTCACTTGAATGTTATGCTGTATCTACAATCAAATTATATAGCAAGAAAATATGACAGCCATTTTAAATTTCCTTGGCCTCAGAACATCAGTTTTTCCACAAGTGGGCTGTGCTCCTGGACCCTGATGACATTACTTCAGGGGTCAAGGGTTACCTCAAGTGTGACATCGCTGTTGTTGGGAAAGGCGATACCTTTAAAACTCTGCACAAGGCCAAAGATAACGAGGAAGAAGACATTGAGAGGTACCTGTTGAGGTTGTACAAATCAAAACTGATGATGAAACAGACCTATGGAAGTTTTATCTAAGGCAATAAATGTTCTTTATTGTTCGTGGCTGGACCGACAGGAATCTACTTTTACCGGAGGGTGTGCCAAGTGAGCGGCAGTGGGCCCGCTTCTACGTAAGGGTCTACCGTGCCGAGGGCCTTCCCCGTATGAACAACAGCCTAATGGCCAATGTGAAGAAAGCCTTCACGGGCGACGACAAAGACCTGGTGGATCCCTACGTGGCCGTTTCATTTGCTGGACAAAAGGTGTGAAACGGAAGTTTTTCAGTGCCAGTGTTTGTGAGTTGTTCTCCAAATGTGAGGTTTTCTCTGACTCTACTTCCTTTTCCTTTCGCTCAGGGAAAGACATCCATCCAGAAAGGAAGCTGCGAACCTATTTGGAACGAGCAGATCATTTTCACTGAGATGTTTCCTCCACTCTTCCGCCGCATTAAGATCCAGATCCGAGACAGTGACAAAGTCAACGACGTAGCTATTGGTACACACTTCCTGAACCTCAGGAAGATATCTAATGAGGGTGACAAAGGTAAGTTGTAAAGTTGGAGTTTGAAGTTGAAGTTTACACGGTATAGCATCAGGGTGTGTACCGATTGGTGAATTTAGGTTCAGTTACACAAACATTTAAGGACGAGCTTGAGAATGCTGTGGAATGTACACCATCGGCAAGATAGAATCCTTCATCCATCTACCTCATCAAGTTTTAAAATGGGATTGTTTTTACTGATAATCTACAATGGTTAGTGTTTCAATCATATTTTTCCGGAAACTTGGTGACCGCAAGTTTCATTCCACAGGTTTTTTGCCCACCTTCGGCCCAGCGTGGGTGAACATCTATGGTTCGACAAGGAATTACACGATCATCGATGAGCATCAAGAACTGAACGAGGGGCTTGGGGAGGGCATCTCGTTCCGTGCCCGTGTACTAATCAGCTTGGCCATGGAATTTCTCGATACGTCTTCCCCCGACGTGCCTTGTTCCACCGACATCCAAGTGGAACAGATTCCCAGCGTCTCTGATGTAAGTATCAATCTATTGTGTCAGTCATTGTGAAAGTGGCAGGAAGTGCTGGTAGTGGAATTCTACCGAGTACATTGTGTTGTGGCCTGTTTTTTTCTACAGACAGAAATATCTGCAACTGTAAGCTGCCATCCTGTTCCTGTCCAGGCAGATTTCTGCATCCAGGCAGATTAAGGAAGCGATTAACCTTTCTATCCATTTTGAATTAATTTGCTCTTGTGATATTTTGGAACAGCACACTTTTTTGATGAATCCTGTGATATTGTACCAAACATTTGAGATGCCATTTGGCCCACTTTCCTGTCTTATAGGTGCTTATATCATCAAATTGGCATTCTCCATTGGGCATTGTGACCAAGTAGTGCTTATCTCTTCTGCACAGATAGTCTTGGCTAGAATTTCGAATTTAGCCAGCGTACCAGCAGTGGTACCTTTAACATCCACAAGCAACTGCTGGCAGATGCGGCGTCAGGATTTAGGGTCATAAAACAACATCTTTGACACACCTGCATTTGCTACACATTAAAAAGTGGTCGATTTATTTATTCTTTGGAATCATCTGCTATTGCCAGCGATAAGAAAACGATAATTATATCTTCAATAAAAAATTTTTTTTTTTTCCCCATTTAGCACTAAATATATCAACGTTTTTAAACATCTACGTTGACCTTTGGTTGTTAAGCTTTGGCCTATGTTAACCTTCGAATTGCTTTGAAAACTAGAACGGCACTCAGCAGAGCGCAAGCCTCCGCGAGGCTGAACAGTTCACTTTTTGTAGCCCATTGATAGGCTGGACTTGCTTAACCAAGATGTCATCGACCAGTTCTTGTCAACTACCCAATTTTCCACCTTGTTTTGTCATAATCCGTCCACAACTTTGTGAAAGGTCGTGCTGTCTATCGTTTTTGGCCCTATCTCTCAATTGTGAAGAATCACGAAAAATTCTCAGATCCAGATCCAGATCTTAACCAAAATCAAATCAATTCGTCCTTGTCACCCACCCAACCTGTCCACCAAGTTTCGTGTGAATCGTGTGAAAAGTCCGTGTGAAAAGTCCATACCTTTTTGAGATTATCCTGCTGATAGACAGAAATACAAACTAAAAATCACTCAGAGCAACACTTGGTGAAAGAGAATGAATCATTGCTCCAGCACCCTTGGTTTCCAAGATATCAGCCAAGATGTGTTTGAAACGTTATGACATTGACGGGCAAATTTCAAGTCCATACACTTGTGAAATCTGTAGGTTTTACCCAATAAGTTCAAATTAGAATTTTTTTATTTTTTTATTTTTTTTTTGGCATACAAGATCGAGGCTCGGGTAAGAGCTAACATCAATCACAAAAAAACGGACACACAAAACATACAATAAAGGGAGCGGGAGACAAGATGGGGAGAGAGAGGGAAGCACACAACTACAACGGCAGAGAACAGGGACAACAGAAGATCTGTGGGAGGGAGAGGGCTTGGAGGGAGGAGGCATGGGAAGGGGGGGGGGGGAGTGGGAAAGGTATAAAACACATGGACACTGCTCGAACTTCCAGGAAAGAAAGAAGTCGGGATTTCAAAAAAAAAGTGGATCTGGGGTGAATTAACGGGGGTAAGCTGGAAATTGTTGGAAATTGAACGGAAAACATTTTGGCATCAACCGAAAGTTGATACAACTGCCTGTTCCGGAGTTATCACCACAAACGTGTTTTACACTTTTGCAACATCATGTCATACCACATCGACCAATTTTTACCAAACTTTGTCACGGGCAGTCACAGGGACGGTACCTACAATCTGCAAAAGCTTCAGAACGATTTGCTGAGCAGTTTGGCCTGTAGGTGAGCACAGACAAACGATAAAGAAAAATGTCGTCCACAGAACGATACTTGGGAAATCTCTAAAACAAATTTGACCTTAAAATAATTGATGGTTGAATTTAAAGACCAGATTTGCAAATCCTCTTCACATTTCAGGTCAATTGGATGAGCATTAAGGATTTTAAAAGTCTGGCCTTTGACCTTTTGACCTTAAAACTTCAAAATAATTTGTGGTTTCATTCAGTGACCTGATATGCAAATCCTGTTCAAATTTAAAGTCAATCGGATGAAAATTGAGGATTTTAGAAACTTGACGAAGTTAACATTTGGACTTTGTTGACCTTTTGACCTCAAAATAAATAGCCTTCTTCCTTATGACCAACACTACCGTTTGGGAAAGTTTTGAGAAGATCGGTTTAAAAGTGTGACCTGTAGGTGGTTATTAGCGAGCAGACAGACAAACAAACTAAGAACCGATCAACATACAGGGCGAAATTGGTTTCTTTATTTATTTATATAAATTTATTTTGCCAAGTAACAAATGGGTGAAAACATAACCTCCATTCACTTTAATTGTCTTTGCTTTTGACTTTGTTTTGCATTGATATCATGCTCATGGCAGGAACTTGTACGGACATAAATCACAAGCAGGACAACGCCATGAGTAGACATTTGAAGTACTTTAATGTGAATTACAATGACATTAGTGGACGATGGACAAATACACATGGTATGTGGTATGTTGAACCTGGGTTCCGCACATCATGAGTGAATATTGTTTAATCTCTCCACAAATGCCCTTTCCAACACTTCAAAATAAGCGCTGTATCACATTGTTTTCTTGCGTGACCATCTGGTATCCATCGACAAATTAAACTATGAAACGTTCTTCTTCACCAAACTGGCGGGCATACTTCAATTTATACAAAGCAGGAAGTATTGATTCATGCTTGGGATGTTTGTGAGTGGCATCAGTTGGACTTGGAAGATTTTCAGTAGTTTGTCGGTCTTTTTACGACAAAAAAGCAAAAAACAAGAAGCACACTGGGCCTTATTACCTCAACCTTTAGCCTCTCTTCACGACAGCTGCTGGGAATATTTAATTAAGGAAGAAGAGGCAACATATTACCCAATTTAAATTTATTAATATACCAGGAACGCTTCATGAAAGTGAAAGTACACAGCTTGATAATTGTTGTGAAATAATCAAGATCTGGTTCATACCTTATATTCCAGGTAGCCAGCGATGCTGGACCAGAATTGACGAAACACTCTGCCGGCCATATGGACAGTTAGCCACATTCAGTCTTGTTGGCAACCCGGGATGGTTGTTGGCAATCCAGCCTATCAATGAGCCTTCAGAAAGTATTCACACCCTTGACTTTTTCACATTTTGTTGTGTTACAGCCTGAATTTAAAATTGATTAAATTGAGATTTTTTGTCACTGATTTACCCATAATATCCCATAGTGTCAAAGTGGAATGTTTTTTGGAATTTCTTTTTCAAGATGATTAAATATGAAGTAAAGAAGTATCTAATTTACCTAAGTATTCAACCCCCTGAGTCAATACTTTGTAGAAGTGCCCTTGGCAGTGATTACAGATTCAAGTCTTCTTGGGTATGTCTGTATCAGCTTTGCACTTATTGATTTGAAGACTTTCTTTCATTATTCCTTGCAGATTTGCTCAAGTCAAGCTCTGTCCAGTTAGATGGGGAGCATCGGTGAACAGCAATCTTCAAGTATTTCCACAGATTCTCAATGGGGATTCAAGTCTGTGCGTTGGCTGGGTCACTCAAGGACCTTTATGCTCTTGTTCTGAAGCCATTGCATTGTTCCTTTGGCTGTATGTTTGGGACCTTTATCCTATTGGAACGTAAATCTTCGCCGCAGTCTCAGGTCTTTTGCACTCTCAAGCAGGTTCTCCTCAAGGATTTGCCTGTATTTGGCTCCATTCATTGTTCCCTCTATCCTTACAAGTCTCCTAGTCCCTGCCACTGAAAAGCAACCCCATAACATGATGCTGCCGCCACCATGCTTCACAGTAGGGATGGTGTTAGATGGGTGATGAGCTGTGCTCGGTTTCCACCAGACATAGTGCTTTGCATTCAGTCCAGAGTTCAGTTTTTGTCTCATCAGACCACAGAATCTATTGCCTCATGCTTTGTCTTTCACACGCCTTTTTGCAAACTCCAGGTGTGCTGTCATGTGCCTTTTTCCCAGGAGTGGCTTCTCTCCGATAAAAGCCTAGATTTGTGAAGCGCTGCAGAGATTGTTGTCCTTCCGCCAGGTTCTTCGACCTCAGCCAAGGAACTCTGTAGTTCTGTCAATTAGTCTAGTAGGAAGACTAGGTCCCCCTGCACCCCCCGGAGATATACTTCTAATCAGTGTTTCTAGATTGGAAAAAATGTGTAGAAAATGACTAGCTATGGCCCCAAGCTGAAAAAATGTCCCACATACCATTTCTATGCAAATTACTGCTGCCATTATCAAAAAAACGATTTTTGACATATCTCAGCCAATATTGCAGATAATTGAAAAATGAAGGTGTCTAGACCCATGTTTTGAAGGGCATAGATCATGATAGAACTATTCATAACATGATTACATGTGTCTATGGTATACTAGTATGCTAATTAGTGCTTTATTTACAAAATAATCACAGTTTTACGAAATAATAGACTCATATTAAGGTCCGTCTACACAGACGTTAACACAAAGTTTTATTTTTCTAAATATTACAACTGTCAAAATAGTCCTAGCACTCAATGTGACCACTCTTCTCTTGCTTGTTTTAGATAAACATCATTAGCATTAGTGATTCTACACTGAGTCAGTCATCATCATTTTCATCGAAATCGTCAGAGTCAAACTCTTCTTCTCCTTCCTCTTCCTCCTCCTCTTCGTGCTCTCCTGTGTTCAGAAGATCCACCAGTGAGGTTGGTAGGATGGGACCACTGGACCACATTGGTTTCAACAGTCCTTCATCAGTCCTTATCCATCCTTGGATAAGGCGTGCAGTAGTCGACTGTTGATTTGCTGGGTGGGGGAGAACCAGTTGCAGAGGTGAAACCCCCTAGCCCAGGCACAGGCTGCAGGCCACAGCTTCCGATGTATCTGATGAAGAGCCAGATGTAGTACTCTTGCATCGTAGTGGCATAGACTGTGTCATTCTCTGCTGGCGGTGTGAATGATGAGCCTTCAGGGAACTTCGGGCCAACGCGAGTAAAGTGCAAGGGTGGGAGAGTTTTTGGTGTGTCGACCTTCAGGCTACGCTGTTGTGACCTATTGATGGTAGGTAGCATTCGGTCCTTGCTGCTCTCGAACCCGGGCTTGACCTCCTGCACCATGATTCCTCCAGCACTGTTTACAATGTTGCTGCCGTGCACACTGGTAGTGGTTTTATTCAAGTTGTCCCACTCACAGTGGAATACAAGGTTGCCCTCTCCTGTCACAATTTGTGGTGTACGATAAGTTGAGACTTCATCCAGGACCTTGGCGAGAGCAGTTTCCAACTCCAAGGCGAAATCGTAGCTCTCAGAGTGTCCAAGCCTGTGTAGTATTGTGGTGAGCTGTTTGCTTCGGAACAGGTGCCTTACAGTCACACAGAGGAGAATGTGCTTTGGTAACTTCCATTTTCCATCTGACACTGCACGGCACAGATCTTGTCCAATGGAGAAGACCAGACGCTTCACCTTTTCTGTCTCGATGCCCTCCTTGCCAGTCATTAGCACGCTGAGAAAGCGGACAAGGTCTGGAGGTAGGATGTCTTCAGGATTGAGCTCCATGTCTTCAGCTGTTGGTGGCCATGGTTGGTCTTTACACTCTCTGAAAGCCTGTAGAATACCCTGGCGAAGTTGGAGGGCAACATTTTGGTTCTTGTTTGTGCTTCCGAGTGTGAATGCTCGTGCGAGAGCATTGGAAACTGTTATGTTTGAGCTGTGCACAAGCCAGAAAGAAATGACATCACATTTGTCATGATCAACCTTCGTGAAGTGGATATGCTCCTTGATTGGGTCATTCTGTAGGCGTTTCAGTAGTTTCTCTGACCGATAATTTGAGTTCTCATATCCATTCAGTTTCAGTTCCTCGACATAGAGCAAGCGCAAGGAAGAAAGCTGTAGAACTTTATTCTGCTGGATGACCTGGGTTTGAATGTGTTCCAGTACTGAGTTGAATGCCTTTTCATGGGCGGCTGACATGCAAGCCTGCTCCTTTGGTGCTTCGGCTCTGTGAATCGCACGCTCATAGTTGTAGAATGCTGTGCGGAAAGCTTTAAAACATGACGGATGGTGTTTGGCCTCACATGCAAAGAGGTCTTTGTTTTTCACCTTTCGATGGAGTCGATAGAGACCCATTTTCTCAGCCCGTGTTTCGATTTGCTCCCATGCATTTTCTTTGTTTTTAAAGGATGGGAAGGTTGTAGGCCTCTCAGTATTGCGATGAGCATCTTTGGTCTCAACTTTCTCACAAAATATACACTCTGGCGGGAAGATGGGTTCAGCAGAACCTCCTGGTTTACGAGGAGAGTGATGCCATGATGAGGTTGATGGCCCTGGTTCTGTATCATCTCCCAGACGATGAAAGTGGCGGACAAAGTGCTTATAACACTTGCTGTGATATCCTACTCTTTCTAGGTCATCAGGAAGAGTTGCCGGGATCTGATCACATACTGATTGCATACGACATGGGGAGTCATGCGGTTGGTTGAGACGTCTATCCCGGATCTTTTGAAGCAGTTGCAGTTTTTCTGAAGCAGATCCTTTAATTTTACGGAGGGGCGTGAAATCCCCATGATCAGACATGGATGGTACATGAAGGATGCATGTAGGAGGAGAGCTTTGGGCTGCAGGTTCTACACTCCGTTTTCTTTTGGGCATGCTTGCTGTCGATGTCTACCATCACTGTTAAATGACAAATAAGAAATCACGAATGATGTTAAAAGTGCCTGTGAAAGGAGGCTCTGAGTTTTCAGTGAGGTAACAGAGGTTCTGAGTCATGTTCTACACTAGGGTACTTTTTAGCTGACTAAACCATGTTTAGTGGCATCAAAAGTGCTAATAGCTAAAACATCTAAATTCTTCCACACTAACGTTAGCTATCTAGGCCAATGAAACATTGTGCTAAGTTACTGTAGCTAGCTCAGCTGTCGTGCCTCTTTCTGGTTCAATTCATATACAGAAGTCAACAGATATGTCTCATGTTTGGCATTAACAAAAGTTTAAGTTACACCGACATTAGGAACATACTGTACATAGATGAGGCTAGCTTTAACGTTAGCTAACATGGTGCTAGCTGGCTCAGCTGTTATTCTGCCTGTTTATGATTTCATGCAGAAACTGAAGTCAAGAGTGTGAGTAACATTATAGTTAGCATCTTACCTGGCTAGATTGGAGGATGAATACCAAGAACAACACACAGATGGAATGGAAGACTGAACTTTCAACTGAGGTATTCAATAACATCAACGTTACCAATTGATACGAGCGCGCGACATTACCAATTGATACGAGCGCGCGAGCGCGCATGTTACATGGATGGAAATGTAAAATGGCAGCTATAGCAGCACTAATTTGGATCTCTAGTCTGTCATTTCTGCACTGTGATTGGATAACATAAAAAAATATGTTTGGGAGTTAACAGCAGGAGTTGGTAGATTTTACGTGGGCTGGGTGAGAAACCTTTAAATAAGCAAGTGAAAATCTCTCGCAATACAAAGTCAATGGTGGGAAGAAAAGTTGAGTGGTACCAATGTTACTGCCAATGTCCCGCCCCTATGCAAGACTCAGGAGCATCTTGTTGACATTTAACCTTGAAAATACCTGGGTTTAGACCCCTTATGTACCATGTTAAGTTATCTGCAGTATTAACGTATCCTTATCATTTGTAAAACTGATTATTTTGTAATTACAGCATTAATATGCATACTAGTATACCATAGACACATGTAATCATGTTATGAATAGTTCTATCATGATCTATGCCCTTCAAAACATGGGTCTAGACACCTTCATTTTTCAATTATCTGCAATATTGGCTGAGATATGTCAAAAATCGTTTTTTTGATAATGGCAGCAGTAATTTGCATAAAAATGGTATGTGGGACATTTTTTCAGCTTGGGGCCATAGCTAGTCATTTTCTACACATTTTTTCCAATCTAGAAACACTGATTAGAAGTATATCTCCGGGGGGTGCAGGGGGACCTAGTCTTCCTACTAGACTAAATGTGGTGGCCATTGAGTTTGTGGTCACCTCCCTGACCAAGGCTCAACTCTTCGCTGTTCCAGACGGCATTACCGTACTGGCTATCCCGTAAAAAGTCAAGGGGTGTGAATACTTTCAGGAGGCACTGCATGTCCAAATCCTGACTGGTTCAAACTATAACTAATTGGCTCTTCCATCATCCACGAGCCTCGATTCAGTATACAAAAAAAATTAAAAAATCCTGGGTTTAAATCATCTTCATTTTATGACTCAAACTCTCATGTACTTGTTTGTAAGGCACACAATTTTATTGCATGGAATTTACCTCCATGAGCCTTTTTGACACTGGAAAAAGAAAACAAAATATTTAATGAATGACTTTCAAATATGAATCACAATATTTGATATTTTTCACCCCCAGCAATCCACAGGAAGAATGGGCGAGTTCATATTGTTTGGCACATTCTTGGAGGCCACTATGGTTGATCGCAGAATTGGTGATAAGCCCATCAGTTTTGAAGTTACTATCGGTATGTCATTGCCATCCGACCACGGTTATTGTCACTGACACCATTACCGTTACCGAGGATATTGTGTTCATTTTCATCACCATCATTATTGCATTGGCTTTCACCGTCATGCCAACATCTTCATGGACACCTCACCATGTAAACCTTCAACAGAATAATTGACCCTGGCACTAAGTTTCACCATTTCAACTTTCACCATTCCTTTTGCCCTTCTTCTTCTTCTTCTTCTTCCTCTACCTATTCCTCTTCTTCCCCTGCCTCTTCTTCTTCTTCTTCCATATGCACCACGTGGCTGTGGGCGGCATCATTTACTGGGAGTGCAGCTGTGCTTCTGATACTTGTCAGGGGGCCGGCGATAGCTTGCTTACCCTTTGCCTTCAGCTGGGCGAAAAGTCTTTCACTTTACCCTCACGAGTACCATCAGATTGCGAAGCCATTACCTAAAACAGAACCAAAAATTTTAACTGTCACCCTAACCAATCACTATCTGTTTCAGTGGTGCCCTCATCTTATGTAAGCCACGACCTAAAGCATTACCTTTACCAGTAATTGACTACAGCTATTACATTCACCATTACTTTAACCACTACCTACATATTTTTTGTCATCATTAGAATACCTAATACCATCGCCATCGACTTCCTTATTACCTTCGTTAGGACAATCACTTGCATCTTAGGAATGACCACACTGTGGTCTTGATGACCATGATGACCATGACCACACTGTGGTCTTGATGACCATGATGACCATGACCACATCTTAGGAATGACCACAATCTGTGACACAAAATATATATTTTCACCTCCTCTGTCCACTAAAACTCCCTCATCCATGCTGTTACAGGTATTATCCAATTAATTTCTGATGGTCTTCACAGATTGGTTCAATATAAATTACAAATCTGACGGACAGCTGTGTCTGGTTCCAGGCAACTAGTACACTCGCTCCGAACAGGAGTGGCAGGAAGAGTCATGTTATTATCCTCTATTGGGTATATAGATTACAGTAGATCTTGGCTTGGGTCTCCAGAACGTCAGAGGTGTATTGAGTGACCAAGTTTCTGTCTCCTGCTGTCTCTCTCTCTGGTAATAAATCTTTTGTTCATAAAAACGCGTATGTTGTCATTCGAGATACAGGATTTTGCCATTAAGCGTGAGTGAATTGGCTTCAAAAATACGGTAACGGGCCGATTGGGAAACGCGTTTAACTCGCATATGGCACCGTTCAAAAATTACGTAATGCTGTCTTTTTCGGGAGGCGTGTACAGGCTTGATTAAACCTCCTGAATAATTATTCAACAATCGACCCAAACAAAGACAATGGAAATCTGACGCAACAAAGCTGGGCAACATATAATCAGCAGAGGCCTATACAGGCCTAATATTGTCAACCCGCCAGGGAACAAGATGGCGGCCATATTTCGTCTCAGCACCATGGTGGGTGGAGTCAAGCGACAGATGTAGGTGTGGTCTGGCAGCTGTCCGATCAATGGGTGGACATTTCAAAAATCAACGCACAACATGAACCCCAACAACAAAAACAACAGCAGCAGCAGCAACGTGAAGCTCTTGTAGACCTGTGACATGTTTCAGGAAAAAACGTTTCCTAAGCTATTACCTACTGTTACCAAAACGATTTTAGGACAATCCACCTAACAAACAGTGCTGTGGCTTGACTGTCCACTTATATCTGTGAGCTGCAATTTGTGATACGCAAGAATAGAAAGAACCAAAACTATATCCCAAAACTATTACCTCAATCGTTGTTGTTTTTCAAGCAGCAACACTTTTTTCTGCTTTTTTTTTCTTTCTGCGTTTTTGTTCTAAGAACAAAAATCTTCTTCTTCTTCCTCTGAAGAAGAGATATAATGCTCAAAACTCCACCACACACTAATCACAGTGGTGAACATAACCTTGTGAAATTTTGGTTAATAAATGCATTATTTATTTTGCCCACTGAGGACGAATCTCAACAGAGATTAATATTCTATTTTGTAAAATGTTATAAGCTGTGCTTTTAACAAAAGGGGACCTCAGGTGAAAGGGGCATGTGCCCCACTTCAGTGCGACTTCATCATAAGTTCATTATAAACTGCATGAAAACTAAAGTGCATAAAACACCTGCTTTATGTCGCTCAACCTGTTATGTAGATTAAAACCTGATTTAAATCATTATGTAGATTAAAATCTATATGAAATTAAAACTTGTAAATGATAACCAGTTTGAAGATGAAGCCATCTCTGTGGCGTACCTGAAGGCTGGAGGTGCCCCAAGGCAGTTCTGGGCCCAGTCCGATTGCTGATCTTCATAAATGATCTATCTGACTCTCTGGAAAATCCCCTTTATCTATTAGCTGATGACTCCACCCTCTGTGGTGACATTCTTCATACTTCTGACAGACAGGTGGGCATCAGCCTCTTTCCTCTCTTCAGACCTTGACAAAATCACTAACTGGTCAAACACTTGGAATATGTATTTCAATCCTGACAAATCTCACACTCTTACTGTCCCTCTCTCTACTTTCTTCACAATCCTCTTGAAGTTCAGTCCCTCAAATATTTGGACCTCACTATCCGACATGATCTTTCTTTAACACACCACATATCTAAGTTGGCTTAAAAAGGCAGTCAGCCTCCATCATGTGAAATCCTTGGCACACTTGGAACGATTATCCTCTTACAAGGACCTCTTCCACAGCTTCATGGAGTACTGTTCTCTCCTCTGGAATGGCACCCCTATGTCACACCTGGTTTAATACAGCGGAAACCAAGGCCTTAAAATCACTGAAATCTCTAGCAATAAAGCCGAGTCTCTCAGCTTAGCACTTTTACATCTCAGACAGATCAGGGGTCTCTGTCTTCTACCGCCTCCTTTCTGGTCATGCACCCTCTTCCCTTTCTGCACTGCAGCCCCTCTCCCTCTCCCACCTCCAGATTTCTGCAGGGTGCACATGGTGGGGCAAAAACCCAATCGCTCAATTCTGATGAAACCAAACTCCCGCACTGGGCTAAAATAGGTGGGCTAAAAACCCAACTCCCCCACTCCCTTCAATCCCACTCCTCCCTCCAGGTCTTTAAAACAGCTGTTCACCACCATCTCTTATCTTCCCCCATCCAAAACCTTCATCTTTTCTACCCCCGCTAATTCACCCCAGATCCACTTTTTTGAAATCCCGACTTCTTTCCTGGAAGTCCTTGCAGTGTCCATATGTTTTATAACTCTCCCACCTCCCCCCAAGCCCTCTCCCTCCCACAGTTCTCTCGATGTCCCTGCTCTCAAATGTTGTGTTTGTGTCCTCCCCCCTCTCTCCCCATCTTGTCTACCTCTCCCCTTATTTTGTGTTTTATGTGTCGGTTTGACTTTTTGTGTGATTAATGTTAGTTCTTTCACGAGCCTCGACCTTGTATACAAAATAAATAAATAAATAAAACCTCCCAAAATCCAGAATCACTGCTCACCTCTACAGAACCACTGCTCACCACTATTCCACTATTTTCCCACCTGTGGAACCAACTTCCAACTTCTCTTCAACCTCATTCTTCCCTCCAAGATTTAAAGACAGCTGTTCACCATTTCTGGTCCTGTGCTGCATCTCCCATCCACAACCATGATCCTTTCTGCCCCCATTAACCATCCCCAAGCCTACCTCTTACCAAATTTCCAGTTTTTCCTTCCACTTCTGTGATTGATAGTTTACAGCTGTCTCCATATTGTTCACCCGTGTGTCCTCCCCTAACCTTCCTCACATCCCATATTTATCCAAGTCTTCCTGTATTTTGTCCTTCAACCCTCCCCTTCTCTTTCTGCAGTTCCTTTTGTTCTGTTACATCCTGATTCATTCTGTGTTTTAGCTCATCCGCTAGCGTCAACACTATAAAAAAAGTACAGAAATCACAACCACCTTGAAGAACATATGGGATTATGAGCAATTGAGATGTAAATTTCTTTGCAAATCTTACACACCATGGACTAATGGGCCATTCCTGAACAGGTAACTGTGGCAGTCTGATCGATGGAACCGATAAGATTGACCCTGGGAAGAAAAAGAGCGGAGACGATGAAGAGGTGGACCTGCTTTCGCATTGCCAAGATGAGGAAAACTTCGATTCCGAACTCGGCACGATGTCCACAACACCGTCTCGCAAACCCGTCATCACCGACAGGTGCGGAGTTAGTCTGGAGGACACACTAATCAACCAAACTCAAATTCCACTCAATTAGACATCAACCCAGCGAGTAATGGAACAGATCTTGAGTCATTATCAGTAATCGGTCTTGATTTGCCGTCATATGCCATTTGGCAAGCACAAGATATTGTAAGCTGTTGTAATATATTATGTTTCTGACAACCTTTTCGGGTTATTTGAATAATAACAGAGGACGTAACACAAATGTTGAGTGAATAGAATCATACAAGCACCCGATATGCTTCAGAAGAAAGTGTTTGATTGATGTGTGTGTTTGTAATGAGGGATGTTTGAAAGTGGCTCCAACGAAAAACTTGATGTTATTCCACAAGACAGCAGGAGGCCCATGTTGAGTGAATACTTTCGGAAATACGTCAGCATTACATTTCACTTCCAGCTATGAAATAAAAGATGCTGTTAATCTTCAGTTTGCAGTGTCCTGTCTAATTCCCTCCTCCTCCTCCTCCTCCTCCTCCTCCTCCTCCTCCTCAAGGAACTATTTCCATCTGCCATACTATGAGGAGAAGCCATGCATCCACATCAAAAGCTACTGGCAAGACCAGCGTTGGAGGCTTTATAACTCAAATATAATGGAGTGCATCGCAGACAAGTTGGTAAGGCTCATAGAGGAACTTGTAAATCTATTGTATACAGGACAAAGACATTAGGAGACAACAATGCACTTTAACATGGGTTACAAAGACATTTGTCGCCCATGGACAAACACCTATTGAGATTTGAACCTGGGTTACCCACGTCATGAACTAGGAGTTCAGGTGGACACTCTACATTACATGCCAACCCGTATTGATGATTCATTTCCTGTTGAAACTCCTCCCATTCTATTCATCCATCGAGATGATTGTTGAATCCACCATTGCCCCTCCCTCTAATGTATGTGAAGGCCTGCATACATCCACGAGAATGCAAAGGGTGGACAATATGGATACATAAGTAGAAAAAATTTTGAAGGGGTGTGGTGGTTTAAGAGGTGTAGGAAAGATCTTTGGGATGGGGGATGACTTGAGATGCTGGTAAACAGCTGTCTTGAAGACCTGGAGGGAAGAATGGGATTGAATAGAGTATGGAGGCTGGTTCCACGAGTGGGGAAAAAAGGAATAAATGAGTGGTGAGCAATGGTTCTGGATTTATGCAATTACACTGGGAGTGAGTTGCTGGTGGACCAGCTGGATCCCGCACATACCTGAGAGGGCAAAGGGTGCAAGTCGCGACAAGGTGCCATCAGGTTTTAGAGGAGGGAGACAAGTTTGAAAGCTCATTCTTGAGATTGGACAGATGTTGTTTTCTGGTTCTCCAGAGAGTAGACACACTTGTTGCGAGCTTTGTGGAATGATCTGAGGTTGTCTTCAGTTGGATTTTCCTTCCAGGAGGAGAATGCAAGTTGTTTTAAAGCAACTGCCTCACAACAGGATTCAGAGTACCAACAGTGGGAGGATGGGTAAGATAACTCAAGAGATGGGATGCATCTGTGCATTAGAGAGAACAGTTTTCTGTAGAATAATTCCAGCCTGAATTAATATCAGTGATGGTGGATGTAGGGTATTTTGTTGTGTATGTGTTATTGTGTGTTTCTATTTGGTTTTGGTTTTGTAGTTTGATTGATGTGTGTGTTTTGCAGCCCCCCCCCCCCCCCCCCCCCCCCAGAATTTTCATGTTTAAAACGTTTCCCAGTGTATACCCTGGATTAGAATAGGTACACTGTATCCCTGCGTGTCGTAAGAGACAACTAAGAGGGTTGGCGTCAGGAAGGGCATCCGGCCATAAAAACATTGCCTCAAAAAGAGAACCATGACAATTACAACTACATATGGGCAGGGTACAGCCCGAAGTGGAGATCGGTTTCTGAGGTTTGGGACATGGAATGTAGGGACAATGACAGGGAGATCAGGAGAAGTGGTGGAAGTATTGGTCAGAAGAAGAGTGGACATATGTTGTGTGCAAGAGACGAGATGGAAGGGAAGTGGTGTTAGAATGGTGAAGGGGAGGCAGGGACAGAAATACAAGTTTGTGTGGCAAGGGTGCCCGGAGGGCGTGAATGGTGTTGGTGTCCTGTTTTGCTGAGGAGTTTGTAGACAGTGTGGTGAGTGTGACTAGAGTGAGTGATAGGTTGATGATGGTGAAAATGATGATTGGAAAGCTCTTGGTGAACGTCATCTCGGGATATGCTCCGCAGGTTGGTCGAAGCGATGAAGAGAAGGACAAGTTCTGGTGTGCGATAGAGAAGCTGATGGAAAACGTGAAAGATGAGGAAGTTATTGTGGTAGGAGGAGATCTAAATGGACGTGTGGGAAGGAGTATGGATGGTTTTGACGGAGTTCATGGGGGTTACGGATATGGTGTGAGAAATGGAGAAGGTGAAAGGATTTTGGAGTTTGCTGATGGAGCTGATTTGTTGATTTGTAATACTCAGTTCCAGAAAGAGGATAATAAGCTTGTTACATACACTTCAGGTGGGTCGACGACAACCGTTGACTACCTGATGGTGCGTAGGCGAGATAGGGGGCACCTCCGGGACACAAAGGTGATCCCGGGGGAGGAGGCTATTTCACAGCACCACTTGGTTGTCTGCGACATAAGGGTGAAAGGTGCGAGGAGAGCTCGGTGGGTGAAGTACCAACCGAGAATGAAGGTGTGGAGGTTGAAAGAGGTGACAGTAAGGGAGGCATTAAAAGAGAGGCTGAGTAGGGTCGAGGATGATGTGGTTGAGCTTGAAAGTGGTTGGATGTCAATGAAAGCTAGTCTGTTGGGAGCCGTTGGTGAGGTATGTGGATGGACAAAAGGACCACCGAGGCATTCGGAAACATGGTGGTGGGATGATGAAGTTGGAAAGAGGATTGACGAGAAGAGGAAGAAGTTCAAGGAGTGGCAGAAGGCGAAGGGTACGGGAGCAGAAACAGCAGAGCATGAAAGTTATAAGGCAGCCAGGAAGGCTGCAAAGAAAGAGGTAGCAAAGGCGCAAGAGGCATGTAGGAAAATGTTCGGAGAACGCTTGGATTCGAAGAGGGTCAGAAAGCAGTATTCAGGATTGCAAAGCAGATAGCGAAAGAGAGGTGTGATGTGATGGGGGTGAGTTGCTTGAAGGATGAAGTGGGACAAATCGTTGTCGACCCAGATGGAATTAAAGGAAGATGGAAAAGATATATGGAAATGCTGTTGAATACAGAGAATGAATGGGATGGCAACATAGAGAGTAACTCAGTTTTAGGACCAGCAGAGAAGATAACTGAGAAGGACGTTGAGGAAGCGATAAAAGCAATGAAGGGTAGAAAAGCGGGAGGGCCGACGGGAGTTGTGGGAGATATGTTGAAGGCAGCAGGAAGTTGGGGTGTGAAGAGAATGGCAGAGATCTGTAATCTGGTGGTGAAAGAACGCCGCAATCCAGTGGATTGGGAACTGAGTACCCTCGTCCCTCTATACAAGGGGAAAGGTGACTCTCTGGAGTGTGGCTCGTACCGAGCGATAAAGTTATTGGAGCATGGAATGAAGGTATTGGAAAGGGTGTTGGAGAGGAGCATAAGGAAGAAAGTGAAGATCGACGAAATGCAGTTTGGATTTATGCCAGGAAGAGGAACGACAGACGCGCTTTTCATTGTGAGGCAGTTGCAGGAGAAGTACATGGAGAAGAGGAAGAAGATGTTTCTTGGGTTTGTTGATCTGGAGAAAGCATTCGATAGGGTTACATGCAAAGTATTGACTTGGGCATTGAGGAAGTTAGGAGTGGAGGAATGGTTCATCAGAGTAGTGATGGCAATGTACAAAAGAGCGCGCACAGCTCTAAGGACGAAGGACGGGAACAGTGGTGAGTTTGAGGCGAAGGTGGGAGTGCATCAGGGGTCGGTACTAAGTCCACTACTATTTGTAGCTGTGATGGAGGTGCTGGCTCAGAACGTAAAGGAGGGTTTACCGTGGGAGTTGTTGTATGCAGATGATCTGGTGTTGATTGCGGAAAGTATGGACGGATTGAAGGAAAAGATGAACAAGTGGAAGGAATGTATGGAGACAAAAGGTCTGAAGGTGAATATCGGAAAGACGAAGGTGATGGCAAGTGGTAAAGCATGTGGTGAGGTGGAAAGAACTGGGAAGTGGCCCTGCGCTGTGTGTGGGAAGGGTGTCGGAGTGAACTCCATTCAATGTACAATGTGCGCTGAGTGGGTTCATCAAAAATGTTGTGGTCTGAGAGGGTCATTAACCAGTGTGGCAGCTACATTCAAATGTAAGGTGTGCACAGAGGGAGCTGCAGATGGAGGAAATGTTGAGTTGGATCTTGGAGATGGCGTGAAGCTGGAAGGTGTGAAAACATTTTGCTACCTCGGAGACATGCTGAATGGAGAATGTGGATCAGACTCGGCAACAGTTGCTAGAGTGAGATGTGCATGGAAGAATTTTCGGGAACTGAGTGGCGTGCTGATGATGAGGAGAGTGTCGTTGAAGCTGAAGGGAAAGGTGTATGCTGCATGTGTGAGAAGTGTTATGATTTATGGGAGCGAGACATGGGTAATGAACGTAGAGCAGCAACGAAGGTTGGAAAGGGTGGAAATGCGAATGGTTCGATGGATGTGCGGAGTATCGTTGAGAGAGAGGAAGACAAATGATGAATTGCGAAAGATGATGGGAGTAGAGCCTATGATTGATGCTGTGAAGAGGAACAGGTTGAGATGGTTTGGTCATGTGTTGAGGAAGGATGAAAGTGACTGGTTGAGAAGAGTGATGGAAATGAATGTAGAAGGAAGTAGAGGACGGGGAAGACCGAGAAAGACTTGGCTAAAGATGGTGGAAGAAGAAATGCAGGCAAGGGGGTTAACAAGGAGAGATGCAGAAAATAGGACAAAATGGAGAAGATTGTCATGGGGACCGCAAGGCTAACCCCCGCTCTAGTAGGGAAAATGGCCTTTAAAATGCATGTTGTTGTTGTTGTTGTGGATGTAGGAGACCACTCCTGATGTGTAAAAAATCGACATATATTAAATAATTAATTTTTTAAACCGAAACACGAAGCGCGAATGTAGAAGCAGGTCTCGTTATGAACCGCGACGTGGGGGTCTGCGAATGTTGGGGCCGCAAATGTTGAGGTCTAACTGTGTGTATGTATGTATATATATATACATATATATATGTATATATATAAATTTTTTGTTTTTATTTATTTATGGTTGAGACAAAAACCCATTTATTTACTTCTTTATTAATTTATTTTCTTCGCAGGAGGAGGGTATAAATGATGTACAGGAAGTAATTGCTACTGAGCGTCTACATCCTGAACGCCGCCTGCGGGGTGTGCTGGAGGAACTGAGCCTGGGCTGTCTGTACGTGAGCTGTATAGCACACCTGAAAGAGAGAGGGGATGAGGAATTGTTATACTGAAGGAGGGAATGTTGGCATTTTGAAAAATAATCATATTATTACAATACAGTTCGGTATTACTCTTTTGTGCAATATCGCTAGAGACCATCTCAGAAAACTTGGCTTTCAAATGCAAGAGTTAGCGTAATCCAAAGATTTATATCTACTCAGAAGCCCACGTGTTCCCCTTCTTGTAAGGTGGTTTTATCCTTTACGTGTGTATATTGACCCAGTAAAATTATATAAGGTTCTGTTACATTTTGTTGGCAATATAAAGCAGGAACAAAATCATTCCAATGAACAAGCTTCACTGCAGTTTTCGCATACATTGTGTAAATTGTTATTTATTTTGGCAAAAGAAAGGAAACTCTTCAAAATGAATGGGATTGTTTTCTCCATCCCCACAGGCGGTTTGTTGCTCTTGCAAAGAAAGAAAAACCCCAGAACGGGCAGACAAAGTTAGACAAAGAGCGTTTGAAGGCCTGCATCCACGAGCTGGTAACTTGCAATGTCCCATCATCACGTCGCACAGAGGACGCGTCAGTAAAAAATTATTAAATAAAATAAAAAAGAGAATATAGACTACGAGACATCATTATTAAATTGTCTAACTATTCATTTAACGGGAGATGTAAATTCAGAAGAGTCCCGCCTCTCTTTGTAGGAAACAATGGCACAGCAGTCGAAGACCTTAAGAACCAACGTGAAGCGCACTACCCTTAAAGACAAACTAAAGCAAGCCCACAACTTTCTTCATAAACTGCGATTCCTCGTTGAAGAGGTACAAAGAAGACGACTCCAACATTTCCTATTCATTCCTATTCAATGTCATTCCTATTCAATGTTCTCATTATGTAGACACTTTGGCTGTTCGTACGGTTGACATTTACCCCAGCAGGTAGTACCGCTGCTATGTGATGTGACCTTGAATTGACCTTCTAAGCCATTGCCTCTGAAACCTCAGACTCAGAGCTTGCCTCCTTCTAATAAGCTATCAATCTCAGAAACTTCTTGTGGAGTTCAGAGAAAAAAAATAAAAAAAATAGGAAGTTGGTCCCACCTGATCATGTGACCACTTTGTTCCACATCAATGAATGTCCCCCAACTCAGTGATGGAGGAAATTGGGCTGCATAGGGACATCCCCCAAAAGACCTGAACAATAAGTGCCAACACTTAATAAGTTCCCTTTTCATCAGTGGCCAAGAATAGCTCTTACAGGGTATGTTCCAGTCCACTCCATGTCCCAATGCAACCCAGTTTTCCCATAGATATTTCACTTGGGGAGTTCAAAAAGTCACACAAGGCACAATAGTCCAATAAATGCCAACTTTTTATTTATCGATACATTGGTATCTGTAATTTGGTGCTCCAACCTAATGAGCGAATGTCATGACGTCATTGCCACGTATGTCCGCATTGCCTGCCATATTGCATCCAGATCGACTCCATGTCGTGAGTGGATACCAGAGATAATGTTACTGTGTGGCAGGCGATGTTTATCGCTCCCAGTAAGGTGCAGCATTAGCTGTATGGGACAACTTACTGGCGGTTCCCCACTGATGGTATGAAGTCACATAATGGCTGATACATTGGTATATATGCCATGGTTTTATAGGAGTAAGATATTTTTTTTTTTTGCAATTCACGTATGCTACGTATTTTGAAGTAATAAAAACGTTGGCATGTCTTGGACTAGTTTGAGTATCTAGTCTGCATAACTTTTTGAACTCCTGGCAAAGGACGTAAGCATTTTATACCCGCTTTGAATAGCTGCAGCTGTGCACAGATTGACAATTTTAGCTTTGCAAAGCAAATATGTCTTGCTTTGCCTTTTGTAACCTGGCCTGGTGACTAAGATGTGTTGTGTTTAAACAGAGGCCAAGGCTCGTCGAAGAGCAAACAGCATCTTCCCGTGTAGAGGCTTGTGCACAACAGGCTTGTTTTCAATGTACAGTAAACTGTTCATGGGATGTCGACACCTCACATCATGGGATGGTTTATTCGTGAACATGACATTTCTGCACATGAACTGAGTACAGCTACTCCAATGCATATATTATGTACACCACTTATAAGCACCCACAATTCTCACGAACATACACCTCGAGCATTCAAACAGACATTACTTGTCCCACGTACAAGATATGGCGATGAAGGGAATATGGGAATGATCTCATGGCACAGCAGAAGACCTTTGTATCCCACCCTTGTACTGCACAACTGCCCCCACACTAGCTTTTCCACACTTCGCTCTGATCCTCCCAACTTCCTGGAGGTTTATATTAGGACCCAGGCAAACATAGTCCCTGTTTATGGTCACACGGTGAACAAAACGTTGGTACCTGACCCTTGTTGCGTGGCAAAGTTTTCTTGCTTGGTTGTACCTACAGCCATGTATGTCACTTAGTTTGAACACATGGTTTCCCAACAACACTAATTTCTTCTTTTCGGTTTTCATGAACATTTATTGTTTTCTCACAGCAAACTCAAAGTATGCGACACACATGAGCCGTTTAATGAGGCCTTCATCTTTTATCATGGTCATGTCAGTTGCCATTTGATCTTTCATCATCAGCAATATTTGTTGTCCTTGATTTTTTTAAGTTACATAAAATGCAATTCACTCATTGCTAAAGCAGTGAAGTAAAAGCAAATGTTGTAATTGAGTGTGCAATGTCCTCTTAAGAACTTCCTGATCCAAACCCCAGCCCCAACACAGCATCCCCGAGGTATTTGTATGGATGCTGAGCAACAACAAGCGCGTCGCGTATGCACGCATAACGGCTAAGGATATCCTGTACTCGCCACTCGATGATCAACGAGGTAAAGACTGCGCCAAAGTCAAGACCCTCTTCCTACGGGTAGGTTGTACAATGGAATGCGGGTTAAATAGGGGAGGAGAACATGGTAGCCAGCACCAACACCTTCAGGCCAGCATGGTTGCTGCAGATGAATTACCTCCACAACCAAATGTGGACAGAGGTTATGTTTTCATCACTGGATGTCTGCCTGTCTTTCTGTGAGCAGGATATTGAAGAAAAAAAAGTTATGGACGGATTCGGACTAAACATGGTGGACAAGTTGGGTGTGTGACAAGAACAAATTGATTAGGTTTTGGTGAAGATCCGGGTATTAAAATTTTTAAGCGATTCTTCACCATTGAAAGATGGGGCCAAAACGATATATAGCACTATATCTCAATAAATTATGGATGAATTTGGACAACACATGGTGGATCAGTTGTGTCAGTGACAAGAACAAGCTTAGATTCTGGTTCAGGAACAGTTGCAGATCTGGTGAATCAGTGGGCTACAATACGTAAACTGTTCAGCCTGGCGGAGGTATGGGCTCTGAAGAGTGCCACTCTGGTTACCTCTTGGAATTGGTGAACCTCCACTCAGGATGGCTTTTTGTAGCAAGAAAAACTTGGTGGTCCCCGGCCTATCAATCTTTGCCAGTCACCCACCCCACAAACCCCCACTTCTCCCATCAATTAATCGATAAAGAATTCCATGGAGAGAAAGCTTTCTTGTGTCGGTAAAGAACACCATTGAGAGAAAGCCTTCTCATGTCCGTAAAGAATCTCGTGGAGAGAAAGCTCTCTTATGTCTGCAAAGATTCTCATGGAGAGAAAACTTTCTTGTCGGTAAAGTAACCCATGGAGAGAAAGCTTTCTCTCAAATCGATAAAGAACTCCGTGGAGAGAAAGCTTTATCATGTCGATAAAGAACCCCAGGGAGAGAATGCTTTCTCTCGAATTGAAAAAGTATTTCGTTGAGAGAAAGCTTTATCATGTCAGTAAAGAACCCATCAAGAGAAAGCTTTCTTGTGTCAGTAAAAAACCCATGGAAAGAAAGCTTTCTTGTGTCAGTAAAAAACCCATGGAGAGAAAGCTTTCATGTGTCAGTAAAAAACCCATGGAGAGAAAACTTTCTTGTGTCAGTAAAAAACCCATGGAAAGAAAGCTTTCTTGTGTCGGTAAAAAACCCATGGAGAGAAAGATTTCTTGTGTCAGTAAAAAACCCATGGAGAGAAAGCTTTCTTGTGTCGGTAAAAAACCCAAGGAGAGAAAGTTTTCTTGTGTTGGTAAAAAACCCATGGAGAGAAAGTTTTCTTGTGTCGATAAAAAACCCATGGAGAGAAAGCTTTCTTGTGTCGGTAAAAAACCCATGGAGAGAAAGCTTTCTTGTGTCGGTAAAAAACCCATGGAGAGAAAGTTTTCTTGTGTCGGTAAAAAACCCATGGAGAGAAAGTTTTCTTGTGTCGGTAAAAAACCCATGGAGAGAAAGCTTTCTTGTGTCGGTAAAAAAACCCATGGAGAGAAAGCTTTCTTGTGTCGGTAAAAAACCCATGGAGAGAAAGCTTTCTTGTGTCGGTAAAAAACCCATGGAGAGAAAGTTTTCTTGTTAGTCAAAAACCCTTGGAGAGAAAGCTTTCTTGTGACGGTAAATAACCCATGGAGAGAAAGCTTCTTGTCAGTGAAAAAACCCATGGAGAGAAAGTTTTCTTGTGTCAATAAAAAGCCCATGGAGAGAAAGTTTTCTTGTGTCAGTAAAAAACCCATGCAGAGAAAGCTTTCTCGTGACGGTAAAAAGTCCATGGAGAGAAAGTTTTCTTGTGTCAGTAAAAAACCCATGGAGAGAAAGCTTTCTCGTGACGGTAAATAACCCATGGAGAGAAAGCCTTCTTGTGTCAGTAAAAAAACCCATGGAGAGAAAGCTTTCTCGTGTCAGTAAAAAACCCATGGAGAGAAAGCTTTCTTGTGTCGGTAAAAAAGCCATGAAGAGAAAGCTTTCTTGTGTTCGTAAAAAACCCATGGAGAGAAAGCTTTCTCGTGTCGGTAAAAAAAACCCATGGAGAGAAAGCTTTCTTGTGTCAGTAAAAAACCCATGGGGAGAAAGCTTTCTCGTGTCGGTAAATAACCCATGGAGAGAAAGCTTTCTCGTGTCGGTAAATAACCCATGGAAAGAAAGATTTCTTGCATTGGTAAAGAATCCCATCAAGAGGAAGATTTCTTGCATTGGTAAAGAATGCCGTGGAGAGAAAGCTTTCTCGTGTCGGTAAATAACCCATGGAGAGAAAGCTTTCTTGTGTCAATAAAAAACCCATGGAGAGAAAGTTTTTTTGTGTCGGTAAAAAACCCATGGAGAGAAAGCTTTCTCGTGTCGGTAAATAACCCATGGAGAGAAAGCTTTCTCGTGTCGGTAAATAACCTATGGAGAGAAAGCTTTCTCGTGTCGGTAAATAACCCATGGAGAGAAAGCTTTCTTGTGTCGGTAAATAACCCATGGAAAGAAAGATTTCTTGGATTGGTAAAGAATCCCGTGGAGAGAAAGCTTTCTCGTGTCGGTAAATAACCCATGGAGAGAAAGCTTTCTTGTGTCAATAAAAAACCCATGGAGAGAAAGTTTTCTTGTGTCGGTAAATAACCCATGGAGAGAAAGCTTTCTCGTGTCGGTAAATAACCCATGGAAAGAAAGATTTCTTGCATTGGTAAAGAATCCCGTGGAGAGAATGCTTTCTCGTGTCGGTAAATAACCCATGGAGAGAAAGCTTTCTTGTGTCGGTAAATAACCCATGGAGAGAAAGCTTTCTCGTGTCGGTAAATAACCCATGGAAAGAAAGATTTCTTGCATTGGTAAAGAATCCCGTGGAGAGAAAGCTTTCTCGTGTCGGTAAATAACCCATGGAGAGAAAGATTTCTTGCATTGGTAAAGAATCCCGTGGAGAGAAAGCTTTCTCGTGTCAGTAAATAACCCATGGAGAGAAAGCTTTCTTGTCGGTAAATAACCCATGGAGAGAAAGCTTTCTCGTGTCAATAAAAAACCCATGGAGAGAAAGTTTTCTTGTCGGTAAATAACCCATGGAGAGAAAGCTTTCTCGTGTCAGTAAATAACCCATGGAAAGAAAGATTTCTTGCATTGGTAAAGAATCCCGTGGAGAGAAGGCTTTCTCGTGTTGGTAAATAACCCATGGAGAGAAAGCTTTCTTGTGTCGGTAAATAACCCATGGAGAGAAAGCTTTCTCGTGTCGGTAAATAACCCATGGAAAGAAAGATTTCTTGTATTGGTAAAGAATCCCGTGGAGAGAAAGCTTTCTCGTGTTGGTAAATAACCCATGGAGAGAAAGATTTCTTGCATTGGTAAAGAATCCCGTGGAGAGAAAGCTCCCTTGTGTGGGTTAAAAACCCCATGGAGAGAATCCTTTCTTGTGCCGGCAAAGACCCCGCAGAAAGAAACCTCTCGTGTCGATTAAGACCCCGTGCAAGGAAAGCTTTCTCTTGTTGGTAAAGAACGCTCTCTTATGTCAGTAAATATCTCTGTGGAGAGAAAGCTCACTTGTGTCGGTAAAGAACCCCGTAGAGAGAGAGAGTGTGTGTGTGTGTGTGTGTGTGTGTGTGTGTGTGTGTGTGTGTGTGTGTGTGTGTTATGTGTGTGTGTGTGTTATGTGTTATGTGTTATGTGTTATTACCTCTGCCACCAAAGGTGGATGGAGGTTATGTTTCCACACCTGTCTGTTTGCCTGTCTGATTGTTTGTGAACAAAATATCTCAAAAAGTTGCGGACGGATTCGGACGAAATTTGGCAGAGATGTAGCATATGTCACAAGGACGAAACGTTCAGATTTTGGTGAATCGGATCCGGATATTAGAACTTTTAAAGTGATTCTTCACCATTGGGAGATCGGGCCAAAAACAATACATAGCAAGATATCTCAAAACGTTGTGGACGGATTTGGACGAAACTTGGTGGACTAGTTGGAGGTGTGACAAGGAAGAATCGATTCGATTTTGGTGAAGATCTTATTATGGATTCGGATATGAGAATTATTTAATTTTTCAAGTGATTCTTCACCATTGGGAGATCGGGCCAAAAACGATACATAGCAGGATATCTCAAAAAGTTATGGATGGATTTGGACGAAACTTGTTGGACAGGTTGTGTGTGTGATAAGGAAGAATCGATTCGATTTTGGTGAATATCTGAATATGGATTCGGATATGATAATTATTAATTTTTTGAAGTGATTCTTCACCATTGAGTGATATGGCCAACCAGGCGGTGGTATGCTCTCTACTGAGTGCCGTTCTAGTTTGTATTATGATCGTAATTGGTCTTTATTTTGATTGTGTGGGTAAAGAACCCTATGGGGAGAATGATGTTTAAAATGGTGGAGGAGTGATGGATGGATGCTCATGTGAATGAGGTGTGAATTATGTTGTGAATTGGTAATTAACCAATTTCCTCAAGGTCCAATTTCCTGCATTTAGTGCTTGTGGCACGGAGTATGTTCTAAAAAGCCGTGTTTGTGTCAATGGATCAAACATTTGAAAGATGAAACATGATTATAAAGTATTGTTACGTTTGTGGGGGCAGGCATGAAATACCTTAGGGAAGTAGTATTGTGAAGGTTTTAGTATATGGACCAAGTGTCGCGTATAAGAATATCGATGTATCCAAGTAGGGTCTGGTTAAGTGTTTCGGTGTTTCCACACGGAGGAGTGGAGTTGTGTTATCTCGGTAGGCTCTGTGATGTTAAATTCCCCTGTACGTGCTTGCCTCCTGTGGTCTTCCGTTCGGTTTTATTACATTCGGCCAGCCAGGAAATCAAGGGCTCAGTGGTGGTGGCGTCTGGTCCTGGTGGCGTCTGGTCAAATCTGTTTCTGGTGTTTGTTCCCCCTCCATCCCCTCCCTCACCTCAAATGGCCACACGGCTGACTCCGCACGTGAAAAAGCTGAATGCCTCAACTCTGTGTTTGCCTCTAAATCTTGTGTCCAAAACCCATCCCTCTCTGTACCCACCGTACCCAGTCGTACCCAGTTGCTCCTGGACTCTGTGTCCTTTCCTCCTGACAAGGTGGAAAAGTTTCTGTCAACCCTCGACTCTGATTCTGCAACTGGACCTGACGGCATCAGCCCACGGGTCCTAAAATCCTGTTCCTCCGCTCTTTCACTCCCTCTCTCTGTTCTCTTCTCCCTCTCTTTTGCTCAAGGTCATCTTCCATCTGCTTGGAAATCTGCCAACATCACCGCTTTGCACAAAAAAGGTGCAAAAACAGATCCCAGCAACTACAGACCAATCAGCCTTCTCCCAATTATCAGCAAAGGCATGGAATCCATCATTGCTTCAGATATGAAATCTTTCCTCTTCTCCAATGGCTTGATCTCTGATCATCAATTTGGTTTCAGACCTGGACACTCCACTCTGGACATGCTGCTTCTGCTTTCTCAACAATGGATGGAGGTCCTCAATGCCAAACAGGAAATTAGAGCAGTCTCCCTTGACATTTCACGTGCCTTCAATACGGTCTGGCACCCCGCTCTGCTCACCAAACTCTCCTCTTTTGGTATCCATGGAAATCTCCACGCATGGTTGGCGGACTTCCTCTCTAGTCGTAGTCAACGTGTGGCCCTGAATGGGTTTCTCTCATCTCCTCTTCCTGTTCAGGCTGGAGTTCCCCAAGGCAGTGTTCTGGGCCCTGTGCTTTTTCTGGTTTTCATCAATGATCTCTCTGAGTCTCTTGAAAATCCTCTGTATCTCTTTGCTGATGACTCTACTCTCTGTCGCTCCATTCTTCATCCCTCAGATCAGCAGTCTGCAGCCTCCTCACTCTCTGCAGACCTGGACAAAATCACAGACTGGGCAAACAAGTGGAACATGTCTTTCAATCCTGACAAATCTCACACTCTTACGATGTCTCTCCGAAAAGACCGACTGGACAACCCTCCCATCCACTTTCTGAATAATCCTCTCCAAGAAGTTCTGTCACTCAAGCTTTTGGGTCTCACTATCTGCCATGATCTTTCCTGGGAAAACCACATTTCAAATCTGGCCTCCAAAGCCAGTCGCCGACTGGGCATCCTCCGTCGTGCGAAGTCCTTCTTTGGCACACCTGAGCTCCTCACCACATACAAGGCTTTCATCCACAGCTCAATGGAATACTGCTCTCCCCTCTGGGCTGGTGCTCCTGCCTCACACCTAGCTCGTCTTCACGCTGTTGAAACCAAAGCATTCAGAGTCATTGGAATCTCCCGCGATGAAGCTAACTCCAAGGGCCTCTCACTCACTCACCGCAGGCAGGTTGGTGGTCTTTTCATCTTCTACCGACTCCTCTCTGGCCTTGCCCCCCCCCCCCCCCCCAGCTCTCTCTGGGCTCTGTCCCGCAAATATTCCTACAGGTCGCACAAGATCTGCCTGCAACCCTCTTATGGTTAAACTGCCAAAATCAAGACTCTCTGCTCACCTTCACTCCTTCATTCCTATTTTCTCCCGCCTCTGGAACAAACTCCCTCACTCTCTTCAATCCCACTCCACCCTCCAGGTCTTTAAAACAGCTGTTCACCACCATCTCTTATCTTCCCCCATCCAAAACCTTGATCTTTTCTACCCCTGCTAATTTCACCCCAATTCCACTTTTTTGAAATACCAACTTCTGTCCTGGAAGTCCTTGGTGTTCTTGTGTTTTGTACTTCTCCCTCCCCCCCCACCCCCCCCCCTTCCCACGCCTCCCTCCCCCCGGGCCTTCTCCCTTCCACGCATCTCCCTGCTCTCGGATGTTGTGTTTGTGTGCTTCCCCATCTCTCCCCATCTTGTCTTCCGCTCCCTCTTTTTATATGTTTTGTTTGTCTGGTTGATTTGTTTGTGAGATAAATGTTAGCTCTTTACGAGCCTCGATTCAGTATACAAAAAAAGAAAAGAAAAGAAAAAGCGCTGTAATGGGACTCATGCACCCACAACGCCGTCAGGGCTGCCAGAAACCTGGGCATTCTTCATCGGGAGACTAGGCACCGCCCGATGCCGTGTGGCGAAGAGACCACGCCCCAGCCTTCGTAATTGGTGGAGGCGTGATGGGCAGGGCTCAGGCGATTGGTAGAGAAAAAAGCCATCGTTGAACATTTGAGAGCTGAAGGAAAAAGACGCCGTCTCGGCATCTGGATCGTTTCACAGCAGACGGTCGTGTTTGCCGCTCTCTCCTTTGTTCTGGCTTGGTTGCGGGCAGTGGCACATCTTTGGCTCATGTGCTCTTGTAGGGAAGAGACTGAACAAGAGAGGTTCAGGGCAGTCGGCATCGTGAGAAGTACCTCACGTTAGGACGTCAAGGAGTGCGACTCCACACCTTTTTGTGCGCTTCCCCGCGCGGTGGTTTGTTGGCGACGAACGTCTAATAGCCCTCGGTTGAACTGCAAAGCTGAGTTCCGGCCGATTACCAAACCATTTCGTTTTCTTATATTTCTCCCTGTGTCTGTAATTGAGTCCGCTGGAGGGTCCCTCACTTTAGCCTATTACTATTAGTTTTTACCTCAACATTTTTATTGTCTTTGCATTTATTTTCATTAAATCATTATTTGTTGAATTTCACTTTTCTTGTCTTGGTTCATTCCTATGTTCTGTGGGTTCGGAATAACCCCGTGTGTGCCTGATCAGATAAGGCTTCGGGCCTTTCCCGCACACGCCAAAGACAATCCTGCCAAGGTTCGAAATACGCTTCGGAGTTGAAGCTCGTTTCGGTCATCCGTCACCCAGGGGTCTTAAACCCGGGGACACTACAGTGTCATGTTCGTATGAACAGATGTTCATAAACTGGGTGTTCGTAAACCGGGGACTCCCTGTACATCTGTCATTTCTATGAATTGTGTTTGCATTTATATCAAGTGTTGGGAGGATCGTCTATCCGACTGGATGGTGCAGAAGTAGCGCACTTACCTTTGAGCTGGCTGTCTTGGGTTTGATTCCCAGTCAGACTGTAAATTGTCAAATTGGTCTTTTGCAGGTAGGGGTTACATCTCAAAGTGCGTCGTCTCTCAGATGGACCTTAAACTGAGTGTCTCATATGCTAGCATTAGTTGGCGAATGTCAAATATCCCTAGGTTTCTTTTTTGAAGAGTAGGCGAGTTATTGCCAGCACCCTGAACAAAATACAAATTCTTACTCAAATGACCCCCAGTCAAACGTCAGGCCTGACCAGTCAGTTATTTATTTATTTATTTATTTATTTGTATACAAGATCGAGGCTCGTGTAAGAGCTAACATTAATCACAAAAAGACAAACTGACGCATAAAACATAAGATAAAGGGAGCGGGAGACAAGATGGGGAGAGAGGGAGAAGCACACAAGTACAACATTTGAGAGCAGGGACACCGGGAGATCTTTGGGAGTGAGAGGGCTTCGGGGGAGGAGGCATTGGAAGGGGGGGGGGAGGAGAGATATAAAACACATGGACATTGCTTGGACTTCCAGGAAAGAAGTCGTAATTTCAAAAAAGTGGATCTGGGGTGAATTAGCGGGGGTAGAAAAGATCAAGGTTTTGGATGGGGGATGGTGGTGAACAGCTGTTTTAAAGACCTGGAGGGAGGAGTGGGATTGAAGAGAGTGACGGAGTTTGTTCCAGAGGTGGGAGAAAAGAGGAATGAAAGAGTGAAGGTGAATAGAGAGTCTTGATTTTGGCAGTTTACCCATAAGAAGGTTGCTGGCTAGTGTGGCGACTTGTTTGTAAAGTTTGTAAAGACTTAAGCCAAAAACCTTCACTGGCCTACCCCAGAATCAATGAATTTGTAGTAGTTGGAGAATAGTCTCGCTGATCACTGACGGTTTGTGCTCAAAGCCCTACTCAAAGTATTCTGTTCACTTTGTCAATATTTGGAGTTCTATGATTATTTTACTTTTCGCATCCTGATGTCTCTTGCTTCAGCTTCCTGGGAAGAAGGGCTTTGGATCTGCTGGCTGGACGGTGCAAGCCAAATTGGAGTGTTACTTCTGGCTTGGGCTCAGCAAGCATCGCAGGGACTTTCTCTGTGGCCTGCCCAATGGCTACGAGCAAAGAATGGCAAAGGAAACAGGCCCTGGCCTACTTAACATACCCCCAGTCAGCCTCATCTACAAGGGTCAGATTATTGCTACAACTTGAGTACATTTAGGCTTGCAGTGATTTCCACACATAACGCCTTGCGCGCTTTCACCAGTGCTTCCTTTTGCTGTATACCTGTGCTTGTTTACCCACTCCAGGCCTATTGTGTTGTCCTTCTTGACACTAAAAGTTGTCCAGCACAAGCTCACAGAGTCTGTAACTTTTACAGCACAGTGAACTGCATTGATATTTGATTTTGGGCCTCCAACAGAGAAACAACTGTTCCAGTTGAGAGTGCACACGTACCAGGCCCGAAGCCTATTTGCGGCAGACAGCACTGGCTTGTCAGATCCATTTGCACGGGTCATCTTCTCCACACACAGCCAGGCCACTGAGGTAGGCATCATCTGCCAGGAAGTAACCCAATAATGCAGCTTCAGGGACCATCTATTTATTAGGTACATACAGGGGAGAGAATAACGACATTGATAAATTAAAATTTGAGAGAAACTGCTATCAGGAAGGGTAGCAGAGTGTGGGAGGACAGGTAAGAAAAGGTAAGAGGTTGAGATGAGATAAGAGAGGAGGGAATACGCATTTATCGGAAATATTGAGGGGGGAGTCGGAATATAAAAATTCTGCAATTATGGCGTACATAATAAATAGATGGTTCCTTGTAAATCATCTGAAAAATGACCATTTTAAGTACGTAAATGTAAAATCCAATATGATGCATATATCTTCACTGCTTATTTTATTAGTCTCACCACAAAGGGAATGCGAGACGTGTGTGTGTGTGTGTGTGTGTGTGTGTGTGTGTGTGTGTGTGTGTGTGTGTGTGTGTGTGTGTGTGTGTGTGTGTGTGTGTGTGTGTGTGTGTGTGTGTGTGTGTGCGTGTGCGCATGTGTGCATTTATATATTTTCACTTTAAAAGCAACGGCTTGTCCGATCAATGCTAAACTTTAGACATATGAGGGACTCGCCATGGAAAATATTTTATTGCTAACTCTGAGGTCATAGGTCACATGGTATGTCAGCCATGTTCGATTAAAGAAAAAAAAATTGCACAAACTTTTGTCCAAAACTGCCCAAGTAAAATAAAAATGGAAACTTGGCATATGTTATCAACTCCTCATGGGGTACATAAGGTGATACCAATGACGTCATCGGAGAAGTGGTATTCCAGCCATAATTGGTTGAATTGAATTTTTTATCCTAAAAATCTGAAACTTCATATATCTGATCTATGACCCTTTGTGAATGAAGAATTAAATGTATGACGTTCATAACTTATGCCAAGAAACCACACGAGACAATAGGGTGCATGGATGATACGAGTACGTGGGCCATAATAGCAGCGTGTTCAGCTAACAATGGTATTTTTGTTCAGAATGAATGCGGCAAGCGAGACAATGCGTTCTATGAGTGCCGTTATAGTTATACATTGTATTCATATGTTGACACCACTTCAGCAGCATAGCCACACTGCCAGAAATCATGCCACTCAGCAGACAGGTGTTGCATACACATGAGTGGCACTATACTAAGCCCAACCCTTCCCCCACTCCCTCCCTCCCCCTCCACAATTTTTTGCATGCAAGATGATGTTTGCTCTATGATTAACTATTATATGTGTGTAATGCGAGGCTTGTAAGTTGTTGGCCACCTTATCTGCTTATTGCAGGTTATACAAGAGACTCTTTGTCCAACCTGGGACCAGATGCTCGTCTTTGAGGGCATTGAACTCTTCGGAGAGGCCCAGGAGCTTCGTGATGATCCGCCAATTATAGTCATCGAAGTATTCGACCAAGACACTGTGGTTAGTGAACGTTCAATATTGTGATGATTTCAATAAAAAAACGCCATTCACATCGTTCACACCGAAGGTTTGGCAGTATATTTCAAACAGTAGCACAGTGTGACGTGTAATCCCAGTTGACACTGTTGTTGTGATTGGAACTCCTCCATCTGCTGAAATTTTATTTTTCGGGTGAATTAAGAATCCCATTGGGATTTCAGCCAGTATACCCCGGCACACTGCCATATTCTCATCTTGATTTGATTTTGGGACCTTATCCTGGAATCTCTGCTTTTTAGGACTGCTTTGAATTGTGCTTTCGCCTGAACCATGAAGCCTCTGTCTTGACATTCTCCGACCTTTCAGGGAAAGGCAGATTTCATGGGTAGAGCAATGGCCAAGCCAACAGTGAAAATGAGCAACGAGAAATACGAACCACCACGCTTCCCACCACAGCTAGATTACTATCAGATCTACCGTGGGTACACCACTGCTGGGGAGCTCCTCGCTGCGTTTGAACTTCTGCAGGCAAGAGATTATTTCCTAGTAATCGACATTCCTAACCAGCAAGTATATAAGGGTTAGGATAACAGATGTTTTTGGAAAATGGTCGCACTGAATATTCATTACTGCCTGGCTGAGATATTCACACCATGGTGATTTCCTGCACAACAGTTTTCATAAAAGGCAGCAACCATTAGCAAGCCAGGCACGTATCTCTGGTTACAGCCCAGTGGGGCCTCAGTTGATCTCGTGCTGGGATCTAAGAGTAGGTTTGAATTTTGCACTAGCTCAAATGGATGAATGAACCGCTAGAGGCTTGTTGTGGATGCACCTGGATGTTCCTTCAAAGAAGCACTCCAGCTATGCAAAAATAACCTCCCAGCTTCATTAATGCAAACCTTGTGATGTATCCGTACGATGGATAACACATGTTCAGTTGTTTTTTTCCTCTCTCTTGCCTCTAAGATTCCCGCTTCTGGTCAAGGAAGCCTTCCGGCAATAGCTGGCCCCACGGATGTTGAACATGGTGCCATTCTACCGGTTCCATTTGGCATTCGGCCTGTTTTGAGCAAATATCGAATTGAGGTATTGTCTGGGAAAATTAGTCAAACTATTTAATAATTCAAGCAAAACCGTCTTCTGGAGACTCTCAAGGGGCCTGTTGTTTTTGCGTTTGTTCAATAATAGATACTATTTTGGGGCCTACGGGACCTCAAGCGCATTCAGCTGGTGACCGTTGATCGACCTCGCGTCGACATCGAGTGTGCGGGAAAGGGCGTGCAGTCAGTCGTCATCCCCAGCTACAGGCAGAACCCAAACTTCAGCATGCTGGTCAAGCACTTTGAAGTGGTAAGATTGAGGTCATTGGGTCATATTGGCCAAAAATTATTGCTTGGTTGGGTTGAGGTCATAGAAACGGGAGGAGAATCGCATGTTGAAGAGACCTTACCATGTATAATTGATTGATTGAATAAATGAAGCAAATTTGGTAAAAGAGAAAGCAAGATTTGATAATTTCTAATGAAAGAATTACACATTGATGAAATGTTGCTCAACATTGCGCATCTACAGGACCTACCAGACAATGAACTGCTTCATCCTCCACTCAACATCCGAGTGGTGGACTGCCGGGCCTTCGGGCGTTACACGCTCGTGGGAACACATACCGTAAATTCTTTGCGCAAGTTCATTCACCGGCCACAAGATCGCAAGGCCACTGCGAACCCTCGGACAACAGATCAGCTTACAAGGCTTCCTGCAGGTTTTGTTGTATCTCCAACAATGCAGTCACCTGATAACTATTCGTGAACTTCTTTTTTTCATTTTGTGCTTCATTGAAGCAAGAATTTTCATGAAAAGTTCCAACGCTTTTTATTTTAAGTGACTACCTATCTTGCATGGGGAGTCAAAATGTTTTTCCCCCAAATGTGAAGGAATGGTCCCTCCTCAGAAAAACCCATAATGGATGTTAGCCTTGTATTAATAGTTTCCAAACATTGAAACACATTTTCTCCAGCGGTGGAAGAGAGTAGTTCTTGAGGCACTTGAATACGTCATGTTTGTGTCTCTGAAAAGGGGATAGACAATGGTCATGGGGGAGTCGGAATGTCTGTCTTGACGGAAATATCAATAATTTTCCCCCTTTTACAATGGAACAAGCAATTTTAAAAGGTTTGTTTGTTTATATATATATATATATATATATACAGGTATATTTAATTATTTATTTGTTTTTACAATCAACAGGTGATGTATTGTTTCATATGGAGGATGTCCCGCTCAAGAAAACAGAAACCATCGTGAAACTCGATGCTGTACGTAAAATTTGCGTTTGCTGTCTTTTCGCTTCCTTTTATGTGCATCATCACATTGATGGATGTGTTTATTGTAATGGTCAATACCCAGGTAAACCGATGACTGTGACCAGACTGGCTAACTGTCTGTACATCTGGTAGGATTGTCCAGCCAAAGTCAGTCCGGCACCATCGGCTGTCCAGTTGGTAATTTGGGTGCCTTGTCACTCATTTGTTGGTTGCCTACACATCTATTTATTGAGCCTGGTGTTAGCTTAGCGGTTAGGGTGCCGGCTTGGGATCCTAAGATCCTGGGTTTGAATCCCGGTCAATCGCTGAATTAATGCCAGGGGAGTTGACTCAGCCTGTCATCCTTCCGATGTCGGCAAATTGCGTACCAGTTCACTGGTAATTCCCTGTGTGTCGCAAGAGGCGACTAACAGGGTTGGTGGCAGGAAGGGCATCGGGCCATAAAACATTGCTTCAAAAAGGGGACCAAGGTGCCCAAAAAGGCCAACCCCTGCTCTGCGGGGAAAAATGGCCTCTAAAGGTGGTTCTACACATATATTTATTGTTTATTGGCAAAACCGATGATGTACCAAAACCTTTTTGCTGATTATGAACCCTTTCACTACTGTATAGCATTATATGATGTACTAGGTGACGTGTTGTTGTTACTTTTGTCATTAACTTGGGAACATTACGGCACAAATTATAAACGTTTCCATTGCAAGGGATTTATGCCGGACAAGTCGCTGCTGTATTACATGGTGATTTCAACCTGAGCAGCCATAAACTTTGGCAAGAATGTGAAATTTGGTCAGGGTATTGACACATAATGGCCTAATATTTTGAAAGGTACTGTCCTGTAGGATCTGTAGCACAGGCACGGCCTTCTCCTGTTGTATGCCAAATTAACTCCTCCTGTGTCAAAGTTCCTTGCCATTCCTCGTTACTCCCGCTAGGGAGTAATGCATTTGATCGTGTCCGTGTGTGTGTGTTCGTGTGTTTGTGAACAAGATATCTGGAAAAGTTCTGAACGGATTTGGATGAAAGTTGGTGGGATGATTGCGCTTGGGATAAGGAAGAATTGATTACTTTTTGGTGAAGCTCAGGATATTATTCCGGATCCAGGAATTTTTTGAAGGATTGTTTACCATTGGAAGATAGGGCTCATTTTTTTAACATTATCTTCTATATATTCTATATTGAACATTGTGATATGAAAATAGTTTTCGTATTTGTTGTAAATGTAGTTTAAACTCGTGGTTATGCGTTACAGCGGTGTATTTTGTTAGCAGCGTCCTCTTCAAGGTTCTTTTTTTTCTAATAGACATATTCTGTCATTTTAAAACCACCAAAGTGTGTATTCGGTTTCCCCGTTTCATAAAATATATCGTTTGATACGTATAATGCTTAAAAAACTTCTTTCTTTTTTTTTTTTTAACCTCAGAAGAGATATCAACATTTACCTCAGCGAATGTCAATCGCGTTGTCAGTATTTGATGAACTTATAAAGACTTATGTGAGTTATAAGTGTGACAAGCATGTGCACGGGATTCTTCCCAGAAGAATGAGTGGTCGCATTAGCTTGTACGACTTAAAATGAGGGAGTTTTGTTTTGACGTTTGGGCCAGTTTTACATGTTGTATTCCTCAGGAATGAAACGAACGTTTTCCTGGGTTACAATTTTATTTGAAGTCACACATGCCTCAAAATACACTCACTTATATAGAATTGAACGCTGAATCCGAAAATGTAAGTAAAATTGCCTTCTTTATTTTTAACATTATCTTCTATATATTCTAAATATATATCTGTGCAGTGTCTGTCTTGTGTTGTCTTGTCTTGTGTTGTCACTGAACTACTCCCTCAAACTTTTGTGAAATCGTACTATTCTAACTTGACCCACGGCGGGAGTATGCGCTCTACTGAGTGGCGTTCTAGTTATCTTTAAGGTCAGCAAATTTAAGTGAACAGACGGGGCAGCCAGATTAGCGCATACTCTGGGACATCGCACTCATTGTTCCATTGCCCTACTGCTGGGTGACTTTCAAAACCGAAGGCACCACAGACTAGTGTGGCTAACCAGTCGGCATGGAGCACATCTGATGTTTCGACCACTGAATGGTTTCCTGCATGTTTTGTGTGCCCGGTATACTCCTAAAGTGGAGTGGTGCATTCTGTGAGTGTACAATGCAAATGGTAAGACCTACTTTCGTTGTCATCACGGCTGTGTGTATGTGTGTGTGTGTGTGTGTGTGTGTGTGTGTGTGTGTGTGTGTGTGTGTGTGTGTGTGTGTGTGTGTGTGTGTGTGTGTGTGTGTGTGTGTGTGTGTGTGCGTGCGTGCGTGTGTGTGCGTGTAACAAATTAGTAGCCAACGGACTGTACTGATGGACTATATTAGGGTTATTTTTGGACATGCACATCAATATGATTAAGTTAGGTATCACCGAGAGCAGTGCGAAGTGTATTTACAAGCCAGAGTAATGAAGGGGTTAAATACTTACTGGTTACCAATTTTACACAAAGCACACACTATCCCTTGTGATCAATGACTAATAATTTCACTCATTTTGCTATTACTCTTCACATACATGCTTGCAGTCCAATCACAATATGTATGATAACAACGGCCGAGTTTACCACAATTTATTGGTCCTCAAAGGAGAATGGTAAACTGCTTATGAAAACATCCATAAGTTGTGACGTAATTTCTTCACTTTAAAACAAAAAGTTTTTGAGATAAATATCAGGCCTTATTCGACTCCATATTGGGAGTGGAGAAAGCACCAGTGAAGTGTCCCCATAACAGCCCTTGCTGCACCTTACTGGGAGCGATGTCATGTGAGACATTATCTCTTGCTTCCACCAAGCACAATATGGAGTCATCATGGATGTGGTCGGTGACAAGCTTGCCAGTCCCTACTGATGAAAAGCAGCCCCATTACATGATGCTGCCACCACTATGCTTGACAGTAGGGATGGTGTTGACTGGGTGATCTGCAGTGTTAGGATAGCGCCAGACGTAATGCTTGAAATTTAGACCAAAAAGTTCAATTTTATGTCGTCTGTCCACAAAATCTTTCTCCACATGCCTGCAATATTATTAACATACTGTTGCGGATATGGGATTTGGCCTCCATATCCGCTTGTAAATATTCCCCTATTTCCCCAATACTCCCCAACTATCCCCAATCCCCCATTCCCTAGTCCCATTGTCTGTAAACAACACTCTGTAGAACCGACCTTCCCCTTTTTCCCCCATTAAATGTCGTGCCCAGGTTCACCGCATCTCACGTAGACAACTATAGGACATCTTGCTAGTTATTCTTAGTCTATGTCAGTTAAGGACTCGTTTCCATTAATTCTGACTCTTCGTTGCACCAGAATGTGATTGTATGGCACCAGTAGTGAGTTTAGGACCTCCCCATACCTCCTCCCATCTTCCTCATGAAACTACAACAACAACAACAACAACAACTACAACAACAGCGCGCGGGGAGTGTGCGTCCTCACTCCGGCTTGGTTAGCCGCCATTGCCCATGTGCTCCGACGGGGTTACCACGAAGGGGCTGACTGTCAGCTCCTCGTCAAGGGCGGAGCCCGGTAACCCCCCCGCACCCAATAAGAAGCGGCGGGCCGATTCCATCTGGGGCGGAGCTAACGAGCCGAGGGCGTGTCACTCCCCGCTGGATATACGCAGCGACTTACCGGAGGTGACGTGAGAGATGCGCCCCCAGCTTGAAGAGAAAGAGACGCCACCTCCAGCGCGACGATACCTCCCCGCATATCTGGACCGGACCGTGTGGATCCTGTCCCTGAGCCAAGGTGCACCTTGTGCTGTCCATCGACTACCTGCCCTTCCTTGCCATCAATCCCTGTGTGAGTCAGTCTTGTCCTGTTTATCTGTGGTCTGTCGGGGCTACTATAAGACCGTGATTAAGTGCCCACCTTCCTATGCTGTACCTCTTGTCAGTGTAATCTAAACGTTCCGCATACAAATATTATAACCTCCTCCGGAGGTCTTGAGAACTGTACCCCTGGTGTCGTGTCATTTAATCCCAGCCGTTGTGTCCTTTCCTTAATTGATTTAGCATAGCGCGATTTGGCCAACGTTCGAGTGGAATCGGGTAAACTGTGCAGACGCGGTCATACCAAACCGCTCGGTAAACTAACATCCAAAACCGCGTCTGTAACATTTGGTGTCAGGAGTGGGATTCGGACCTGGGACTAAATTTGTTAGGCCCAAATTTTGGAACACCAATTGTACCATTAGGGTAACATTTGGTGTCGGGAAGTGGGATTCGATCCGGAGCGCGTTCCACGCGCTCAAAATTATAACGGCGAAATTTGATTTTGTTTTACGAAAATAAAAACCCGAATTTTGAAAGTCGCGCTATGGCAGACCAAGACGGCTGGGTTCCGGTAGAAGAGAGTGAGGCAGGGTCGATCCAGGACCAAATTGAGGGACAAGAGGAGAGCGAAGCAGTGAGGGTAGCAGATTCGCAAAATAGCGTCGTCGCGCACGAGGTTACGGGCGCGCGAAATAGCGCCTCGCACATGGCCACGGCGCCCACGCCCGCGACCGTAGTAGCGCCGCTGGTAGATTTGGACCTTTTTTTCATACAAATGAAGGCCCTTATGGCCCAGAATAGCGAGAAAATGAGGGAGGAAATGAGGGCTCAGAGTGAGCAATTGGGGGTAATGGGAAACCAATTAGGGGTAATGGGGAACCGGATGGAGGCTCAGAGTGAGCAAATGGGGGTAATGAGGGACGAAGCGAGGGGTACCGGTGAGGGGTTAGACAATAATTTTAAGGGATTAGACAAGAAATTTGGGAAGTTAGACGACAAATTTGAGGGGTTAGACAACGGGATAAAAGAGGTGAAAAATGGGTTAATGGGGGTAGAAAATAGAATGGCTGCCCAGGAGAATCAGATAGAGGGAGTGAAAAATGGGTTAGAGGGGTTAGAAAACAGTATGGAAGGCAAATTGAGGGACATGAGGGACCAAGCGGAAAGGGAAGTTAAACAAATGGGGCAGCAGATAGAGGAGGTCAGAATGGGGGTAGAAACCAAACTGGATGCTCACAGGAAGGAAATGGAGCAGATGAGGGTGGCATCTGGGCAGGAGATGCAAGTGATGGGAGAGGAGATCAGAAGAGGAGTGAGTGAGGAGGTCGGAGGAGTGCGCGAGGAGGTGAGGCACTGTAAGGAGCGCATGGAGAAGGAGGTGAGAAAGGGGACTGTAAAATTGCAAGGTGGTATAGAGGAGTTGACGCTGGGAGTAGAACAACTGACAGTGGGACAAAAGGAGTTGGGGGAACAGGTAAAGAAGAACACAGCGGTAATAGAGGGGTTAAAATCGACACAGAAGGAGATGAAAAAGGACGTAGGGGTAATTAAAAAAGAGTGTCAGACGGTACATGAGGACTTGACGAGGAAAATGAACAAGGTGGTAGAGGTGATGGAGGTTAAAGAGCGGGAGGTGCGGGAGCACATAGAAAAAAATAAAGTGGAGTTAGAGGAAGAACTTAAAGGGGCGCACGAGGAGATGAAGGAGATGAAGCAGAAATTAGAAGAAGTGGAAGAAGGGGTGAGCGAAATTAAGAAGCGACGGAGAGCGGATAAGAAAGAGATAAAAGAGGAGGTAAAAGAATTGGTCCAAAGTCTGTGTTTGGATCGTGATGATGTGCTCATTAACCGGATGAGGGATTCGCAGGTGATGGAGGAGAAGCGAAGAGGAAGAGGACCCGGTGTAAGTGGTGACCAATATGGTCGTGCGTATGATGCGCCAGGGGATTTAAGAAGCTTGGGGGTCGAGATGGACCCGGGTGTTCGTGAGAGGCCGTTGGTGAAGTGTGCGACAGGTCTGGTGTGCGAAAAAGGAGGTGTGCAAGAAAGTCCGACTCTGGGGTGTGTGAGGAAAAAGTGCGTGCCAAGGAGTGAGGGTGCTGGCGAGAGTGAGTCGGTCGTAGCGCGTGTGCGAGGGAGCACATGGAAGCGCGGTGTGGTAAGCGTTACAGAGGGTGTGACGGGAGAGTGTGCGCGAGAAAGGGGTGTGACGGACAGGTGCATGGGGAAAGAGTGCGCTGTCAAAGGCAAGGAAGAATGCACGCCTGTGGTGAGTGTTACAGATGGTGTGACGGGAGAGTGTGCGCAAGAGTGTGCGCGAGAGAGGTGTGTAACGGACGGGTGCATGAGGAAAGAGTGCACTGTCAAGAGTAAGGGTGAGTACGCTGTCAAGAGTGGAGGTGAGAGTAGTAAGAGTGACACGGAGCGTGAGTTGGTTGTGACAGGTGAGAAAGGAAGCACACCTGGAATGGTAGAGCGTGAGTGGGAATGCACGCTGGAATTGGTAGTGAGGCACGTGGTTGGGTGTGCGAGTGAGAGCACACCTGTGATTGTCACAGAGGAGGTGACCGAGGAGGGGGCGCGAAGAGGTGTGTTGGTGAGGTGTGCGAGCGGCGAATGTGTGCCAAGGTGTTCGGTGGTCAGGTGTGTGACCAAGGCTGTGAGTGGAATGAGTGTACCTGGGTGTGTAAGGAAAGGTACGAGGAGCATGGAAACGGCTGGATGTGTGAGCAAGGAACGGGCTGCAGGGTGTAAGCATGCAGGTGAGGCATCGAAGGTAACCGGGTTAGAGGTTAGAGCGACTTTTAGCCGAATCGGGCCCTCGGTGCGTGCTGGGCCTCGCTTTGAACGGCCGCGTCCGTGCTCCACTAGGCGGAGCGGGCGGCTGGATAGGAAGGGTCGTCATGGCGACCACTTTTTGTTGAGGCATTCCGGCAGGTCGAGATCGAGCCATGGGATGGCTCCGTGCCGAGAAGGTGCGTGGGACCTCGGCCCGGGTAAACATCCTTCCCTGCACCGAATGCCGGACGCATCCAGCCGCTGGCACAGAACAACCCACATTCATGGCTTGGCTGTACGAAGCCGAGCTTTAGAAGTAAATTGGCGCACCGAGAGGCATTAGTGAGTAGACTGTGTGATGAGGTTAGTGTTTTGGCCCCAAAATTAGAGAAAAACAAAATTTGATGATTGGCAAAGGATTGGCAGTAATGATTGGCAGATGATGAGTAGTGATTGGCAAATTTTTGATTTATTGAAATTTGATGTGCAAAATTGGTAGTGAGCGATGGGCCCGGTGGGTAAGGGTGGCATCCCTGCCACCCTTCCCAGGTGGGGCAAATGCGCACTAGTTATGGGGTGTATGGCAGTGAAAACTAGCCCAGGTGGGTTAGGTTATATTGTTAGGGATCTAGCGAAGATGACATTAGGTAACGTTAAGTTTAGTTAGTGACTGATACCTGTAGTGGGGACGCAGGTAGATTAGTGTGGATGATAATGACGTGGGAGCGCAATAGTTTAAAGGGACGACTGGGAAGCGCAAGTTTCAGAGGGGAGTAGTTAGATGAGATGATGCTGTGTGAGAACTGGACAGGTGTGTGGAGCAGTGTATGAGTAGTGAGTGTGTGGATCAGCGCGAATGCGCTTGGGGAGAGAAGGGTGCAGGTGGCACCAGGTGTGATTGCACAGGTGTGCAACTGGACAGGTGTGTGGAGCAGTGGATGAGTAGTGAGTGTTGTGGATCAGCGCGAATGCGCTTGGGGAGAGAAGGGTGCAGGTGGCACCAGGTGTGAGAGCACAGGTGTGTGGAATATATGGAGCAGAGAATGAGTGGTGTGGAGAGAGTTGGAGTAAGTGGTACGGAGTGGTGTGCATGGTGCGAAGGGGTGGATGGGGGAAGAGTGGACCCCTTTCACGAGTACCCGGGGCGGGTAGTGTAAGTGTTAGGTAGAGGGTATAGGTAAATTGTGGTTGGATATTGGCATTTGTGGTGCGGTTGCAGAATGGTATTGCGGATGGGTGCATTAGTGTTGTGGAAATGGCTGGGCGTGTAGCCTGTTAGTGTGTGTAGTTGGTTGGGCACTCCACCACTGTGAGGATGTCGGCCAGGTGAGGCCGCAGGTGGGCTCTGGGAGCCGTTAGTGTCAGTGGGGCTCGAGGATCCGGAGGACGGACCCGGGTAGCCCAGTGCCAGAGAGGGCACCGAGTGGGGAGAGCGCCAGAGGGCCTTCCCCAGGTAGTTAGGTTAGGGTAAGGAGCAGGTAAGCTCGGAGGCAACTGCAGTGGTGGAGGTGTGCAGGTGGGTAGACCCGCTGGGAGAGGTACACGCCACAGCCCAGAAATTGTGCGAGGGCACCGGGAGATGAATCGGGGGAGTGAGACCCCAAATTGAAAAGCACCACAGTTTGGTCAATGGGAATTGGTTTTTAGAACCCATAGTGTAAGAGGGCCAATGGTTTGGCAGGAGAAAGACCCCGGGTAATGTAAAGTTGTTAAAGTCATTTAGGAAATAGTTAGGATTGATGAACCTGTCGCACCATACGCAGCCACTTACCTGTGGTGATGATGATGACTCCACACCTGTGTTTTCTTTTGTTCTGTGTTGCAGGAAAGGAGAATTGCTGTGAGGATTTGTGAGACGCATCACGACGTGGATGAGACATTGGGGTGATTCCATCTCTCCCTCCTTAGGAGGGACTGATGATGAATTGGTGATAGCAAATTATGATGTTGAGTTGGAGATGGCAAATTTTGATGAGAGTTGAAAATGGCAAATTTGATTGGTTAGGAGGGAGAGAAGACGAATTTGGTTTATGGGAGGAACGGGGAAGACAGTAGGGACGTTTGTTGATTTGTAAAGTAGATGTTTATGGGTAGTGTTGTGTTTTGTGGATACAGTAAGGGGTAAGGGAGGGGCCATGTAGGTTACCTGGTGGGGGGGGGGGGGCGTACGGTAGGAACGTACCTGTCTCACCTGGTTCCCATGTGCCCCCAGTGTGCATTACCTTATGTTGCGTGCACTTTTGCGCCCTTACCACCTTACTCACTTGTCTTCTTCTTTTGTCTCCCACCTCCGAGGATCTGGCTTTGGGGCAGAGAGAGAGGAGAGAGAGGTGCTGGCTCCGCAGTTGTGGGCCTGCACTTTCGCTGCTTGCTGCCGGGATCGATACACCATATGGACCGCAATGTTTGTGGCCGCCCACCATGGACCGCAGTTCTCTTGCGGGCAAGCACCACCCGTGGATGGACCTATGGGTCAACGTGGCACCTATGCCATACAGGTGAACCACTTATAGTTGGCCCCCTGACGGCCACAATACAGAAATGGACGCGGTTGGCGCCTTTCTTTATTTTTGAAAGAAGCAAGAAGGCCAAGTACACCACATGAAGGCAAGACCAGCGGCAGAACATCGGCCGGCTGCGACACCACCGGTGATTGTTGGACACTTTATTGGTGCACCGGATGGTGCTGACTGTACATGATGGGGTGGTGCTTTTGGTGCTTGGAAGGGGTGCTCTGCACATTATTAAAGGCCGTAAGGCCACAGAGCACTCGTGGGTTGGTGTATCGATGCTGGCATGCGTGCTCTCTCTATGCATAACATCTGCATGTGTTCCTCCAAAAAAACAGGTCCTGGATCGTAGTGTAAATATCAGTGTAGTCTTATGTAAATAATGCTCCCTACCGGCTGTATGTTTAGTTTGAGAATTCTTTCCGCGATTCGGTTATCCTGTGGGTGTGTTTCTGTGAGGAGAAGGGTGCAACGTCGCAGGGGGACATATTTACTCATTTGTGAACATCTGTAAAACTGTCGCACTCAGGGTAGAGTTAATAGTAGAGGGAACTACATCTGAGTGCCACACTAAAGTAGGTAAAAATTTATCGGGTCGGGACGCCCCGAGGTAGAGAAGGGTGCAATGTTGCGGATATGGGATTTGGCCTCCATATCCGCTTGTAAATATTCCCCTATTTCCCCAATACTCCCCAACTATCCCCAATCCCCCATTCCCTAGTCCCATTGTCTGTAAACAACACTCTGTAGAACCGACCTTCCCCTTTTTCCCCCATTAAATGTCGTGCCCAGGTTCACCGCATCTCACGTAGACAACTATAGGACATCTTGCTAGTTATTCTTAGTCTATGTCAGTTAAGGACTCGTTTCCATTAATTCTGACTCTTCGTTGCACCAGAATGTGATTGTATGGCACCAGTAGTGAGTTTAGGACCTCCCCATACCTCCTCCCATCTTCCTCATGAAACTACAACAACAACAACAACAACTACAACAACAGCGCGCGGGGAGTGTGCGTCCTCACTCCGGCTTGGTTAGCCGCCATTGCCCATGTGCTCCGACGGGGTTACCACGAAGGGGCTGACTGTCGGCTCCTCGTCAAGGGCGGAGCCCGGTAACCCCCCCGCACCCAATAAGAAGCGGCGGGCCGATTCCATCTGGGGCGGAGCTAACGAGCCGAGGGCGTGTCACTCCCCGCTGGATATACGCAGCGACTTACCGGAGGTGACGTGAGAGATGCGCCCCCAGCTTGAAGAGAAAGAGACGCCACCTCCAGCGCGACGATACCTCCCCGCATATCTGGACCGGACCGTGTGGATCCTGTCCCTGAGCCAAGGTGCACCTTGTGCTGTCCATCGACTACCTGCCCTTCCTTGCCATCAATCCCTGTGTGAGTCAGTCTTGTCCTGTTTATCTGTGGTCTGTCGGGGCTACTATAAGACCGTGATTAAGTGCCCACCTTCCTATGCTGTACCTCTTGTCAGTGTAATCTAAACGTTCCGCATACAAATATTATAACCTCCTCCGGAGGTCTTGAGAACTGTACCCCTGGTGTCGTGTCATTTAATCCCAGCCGTTGTGTCCTTTCCTTAATTGATTTAGCATAGCGCGATTTGGCCAACGTTCGAGTGGAATCGGGTAAACTGTGCAGACGCGGTCATACCAAACCGCTCGGTAAACTAACATCCAAAACCGCGTCTGTAACAATACTTTACTGCAAACTCCATACGAGCTTTTAGATGCGTCTTTTTCAGTAAAGGCTTCTTTCTTGCCACATATCCATAGAGGCTAGCTTTGTGAAGGGAATGTGATATTGTTGATTAATGAACACTGACCCACATCTCGGACATAGAGCCTTGTAGATCTTTCAAAATCATTGTTGGATTTACAGTGACATCCCAAACCAGTTTACTGCTTGCCCGGATGCTGAGTTTGGATGGGCGACCTGATCTGGGTAGAGTCTGGGTGATATGATACATCTTCCACTTCTTAATGATGGATTTCACCGTACTCAAAGGAATAATGAGTGACTGAAATCTTTGTATAAACCTCTCCTGAACGGTGCTTCTCCACCACGTTATACCTGATTTCTTTTGAAGGCTCCTTGGTCGTGACGTTTGCCTTGTTGGTTGACCAAGTGAGTTGCACCATAAAACTCCTTAGATAAGTGGGGGAGATTAATTTTAAGTGAAAACCACCGATTACATACAGGTGAAATCATCATCATCATCATCATCATCCCCCACTGCAAAGCGTATTCTGCGCATGAAGCATGGTGGACTAACGGTAAAGGAGAAAGATTCATGAACCAGTTGAAACAAACAAAGCTGGCTGCCAAGGCTGAACAATGTTTCACAATTTGGTTCATGAATAATGATCCTTCGCCGAAAAAGGAGGTGGAGATTTTGCCCCCCTTATGAAACCTGCAAATGCAGATAACAACCAACGTGAAGCCAATTACACTTGTTTTGTAACCTTTCAAATAACTTGCTCCTGAAGTGACTTAGAGTTAATTAGGCAAAGGGTTTGAATGCTTGTGCAACTGAAAATAATCTGATTTTTCTCTGTTATTCTAACTTATTCACATTTTAACTGCATTTTTAGCTTCATCACCTTGGAGTAGTTTGTGAAGACTTTATATATTAAGTTTGATCTGAAATCAATGAAATAGGTTCAGGTGGCATCAAAATGTGAAAATGTTTTGGAGGGGGGTGAATACTTATGCAGGCTAATGTGTATATATATATATATGTATATATATGTATATATGTATATATATATATATATATATATATATATATATATATATATATATATATATATATATATATATATATATATATATATGTATATATATATATATATGGCATTTAATATGGAATATTTTCTTTTTCTTGACTTGGGTTTACTTTCAGAACTCAGTATATCAATCTGGTGAGTTTCTTTTACCCTTCGGTGATGTCTTTGTTGAAAGAACCATGCCACTGATTGTCTTTCGCAGCAAGAAGTCAATAACAGGATTATATCACAGGTGGCGTGACAAAATGTAAGGACAGGTACATTTGACGATTGGCTTCACAATCGGGTATATAAGGGTTGTTGCGTTCTGTATTAGTGGAAAACAACTACACGTCTACAAAAGTTATTGCCGCTTCCTCTGGAGATGGTCCGTCAACTTGACAATGCTGTTTGTCATGGAGTGGTGGCTTTACGAAATTCTGGCATGAAACAGCGTGCTATTGCTCGGAAATATGGCATCACTCAAGGTCAGGTGTCAAAGATCCTGAAACGAAATGCTCAGAGGGGTGTCCCTACTCCAATACCGAGGCCAGGACATCCATGCAGAACCACAAGGAGAGATGATCGCCAGCTGCACCGGTTAGTCTGCAATGGCCGTACCAAGTCAGCTAATCGGCTTAGGGCTGAGTGGCAGCAACTGACAAATGTGCCTGTGTCCAGAAGGCTAGTCAACCAACGACTGGTTCAAGCAGGCTATCATGCCAGGCGTCCCCTGAGAAAGCCACGCTTGACCAGACAACACAGCCAGCTCCGATTGCAGTGGGCCAGAGAGCACCGTCAATGGCAGCCAGGACACTGGAATCACGTGACCTTCAGTGACGAGTCTAGATTTCTGGTCTATCGTCAAGATGGCCACGTCCGAGTGCGCAGACAAGTGCATGAAGCCTACAACGAAGATTGTATAGTGCCAAGAGTCCAAGCTGGAGGTGGTGGGGTGACCGTTTGGGCTGCTTTTCATGCAGGGGGCAAAACTGACCTGGTTGTTCTGAATGGAAACCTGAACCAGTTCAGGTACAGGGTCATTCTGGAAGAAACATTGCTTCCATTTGCTCGTGCAGCCTTTTGAGGAAACTTTGTCTTCCAAGATGACAATGCATGGCCTCATCGTGCTCGCATGATCCAACACTTTCTTGCTGACCGTGGTGTAGAGCATATGGAGTGGCCTGCCATGTCCCCGGATATAAATCCGAGAGAGAACTTGTGGGCAGAATTAACCCGTCAAATCGACAACTTGGACCAGCAGCCTACCTCTGTGTGTGAATTGCAGCAGACTATTGTAACTGCATGGCAAGCGATTCCTGTCCAAACCTTGGCAAATCTCGTGAGCAGCATGCCTCGACGTGTACGTGCTCTCCTGAATGCTCGTGGGGGTTACACGAAGTACTGAACTGTAATTTTACTGTCCGTAATCCCAGTCATAATTTAGCTTTTGTTTTTGTTGATATTATTTTTGGCTAATGTGCAAAATAAAGAGATACTTCTGGAAAACGTACAGAAGTTTAACACAGTACTGTCTGTGAATTGAGTTCGATATCAGTTTACATCACTTTCAAGGATCAATTTATTTGTTTCGAAATGTCAAATGTGGTTTTTGTTTCTTTTAAAGGTCACATTAACAAAATCTAGAATAATTTCAACATAATTCCAATGTACTTTTGGTTCCAAGACTTCTTGAAAAGTAAGTTCACCCCCACAAAAAAAAATTCCATATTAAATGCCAAGTCTGTATATCCTAGCAGAAGCCCCTGGAAAAAATACCATGACAGAAGAGCCTTAGCATATTATTATTATTATGTACAGGTAGTGGACAAAAAAAATGGAAACACCTGGGTAAATGAGGGATATCAAGCAACGACTTCCACACAGGTGTGGCACAGGTGTTAATATATCAAATAACATCCCAGAATGCTTCGGGTCATGTGCAAACAAATGCTGCACAGTCCTGACTGCCCATGAATTATGGCTAGCATAGATGCAAGAGGAGACCCCTCCCCTCCATCCCCCCCCCCCCCCCCCCACCTCCAGTGCTCCTTTCCACAGAGCACTTTTGGTCGCCCATTGGTTTGATGAGCATGACACTGATGTTATCCATATGTCATGGCCTTCTCAGTCACCAGATCTGAACTCAATCAAGCATTTATGGGATATCCTGGAATGACGCCTGAGACAGCATTTTATACCTCCATCATGCAGGTGTGAGTTGATTGACTTTCTCGTGGAAGAATGGTGCCGCATCCCTCCCGCAGAATTCCCGATGCTGGTGGACTCTATTCTACAGTGCATACAGGCCATATACTGTGTACAAATGGTGGCCCAACGCCCGACTAAGTGACTTTACATTGGATTTTCAAAATTTGTTTTGTGTAATACCTGTAGAAAGAGATTAGGAAAGAAGATTGGACACTCTCCCCCCGAAGAAGCAAAATTCACTACAACCTTGGACACTGTTACGTAAATTAGGCGTAAATACTGTGTGATGTGAACAGCCAGCCCCGCGTGGGTAATGTGATCGCAGTTGCACTCCCTCTGCCTGGAGAAGCAAAATTGGTGTTCTTAGCGATGTGTACGCCAATGATGATGGTGACGGAAAGAATTGAAGAGTGGTTTGCACCCTGGTACAACATCCCGTGTCTGACATGGGGGATCAGCGGTGGTTGGGGGCCGTCAGGGAAAAAGCCTTTCGCCCCATAAAGATTAATCCCCGTCCCGCTTCCATACCTTAGCATATATCATTATTATATCCCTAGGGAGACTACGCGCGGGTCTCCCTAGGGATATAATGCTACGCACGGGTGGGAGGCCAGAAGCAAAGAGGCAATGCAGATACGGCGAATGCTAAAGCATGAAACCAATAAATTCCACATTCCTGTAGCATCTTCAGTCGAATGTCAGACATGGACAGCAGGTTCGTGAAGGACTTCCATGAAAAACGTACCCGTTCGGTTCAGGTATAGAAACATCGATCGTGGGACCGTGGCGAATCTGCATATGGCGATCCACGAAGTTCACGTTCAGAAAGTATAAACCATCACGGCATGTCGTCATTCACTTGAACTCGATATCTCTTTTTTCATTCCAAACAACATATCTCCAATTAATCACAAAATAAACTTTTAACATTGTTAATGTTTCCTTCATTGTAAAAACTACCAAATCAACAGTTAAAAGGATTTTGAGCCGATAGGTGTTACGGCCATGGCAAGATCGATGGAGACAGCGATCTGTTAGCGTATTCACCGCCCAAATAGCTATGTGGAATTCTCTCATGTAGAGATTAAATGTCGTTTGAACTTTGGCCAAGGTCATTATTTACTTTTAATGATGTTTATATACGAATGATGTTTAATGATGTTTATGTTGGTCTTGGGTCGTCCTTTCCGCATATCTCGTGGCATTGTAAGTTGGAGAAACGGCCGTGATGGCGGGGAGGGGGATGGAATTCTCTCAAGCAGGGATTCAACCTGTGTCCTTATACCGTGTCCTTATACCTTATTCAACCCATGTCCGAGGTCACCGAGTTCGATCGGTGCAGCTGTGCAGCGATCGGTGCAGCCGTTTGTGCGGCACCCGGGAAAAGAACATCGTCACAATGAAAACATCGTCACAATGAACGTTATGCGACCGCGAATGTTATGCGGGAGTCCAAACCTGAGAATGCTGGAAACCAAAGCTGAAATTGGGAAAACTAAATAGCCTATTTTACTCTTGGAGATCCCAGGATTACCCAACCAAAATGTGGTTGCGATCGGTTCAGCAGTTTTTACGGTACCTTCGAACAGACAGACAGACAGACCGACGGACATTTGGTGAATTTTAGTAAGATTGTAATAATATATAAAGAAAAAAGTAGAAAAATATAGATAAGAAAGATTATTGTATAGAAAAAGAAAAGAAGTAGATACATAGAAAATAAAGTTGGCGTTCTTAGCAATGTGGATGCCAAGGACGACGACAGGAAAATCGAGGTGTGGTTTACACCATGGGATGACATCCCTCGTCTGACTGGGGGGGTGGGGGGGGTCAATGGGTGGTGTGGGCCATGAGGGAAAAAGCCTTTAGCTCCATAAGGATGGACCCCACTCGACGCCTTAGTATATTATATACAAGCAGAAGCTAATCATAAAAATACCACAACAGAAAAGCCTTCGCGTATTATTATATAGAAAGAAGAGAAGAGAAGATCAGACACTCTCCCCTCGGAGAAGCAAAGTTCGCTACGACATTGTATTCTGTTCCTTAGCGCACTGACGGGGTGTGAAGTCCCGGATAAGCAAAGTTGGCGTATTATACAACGAGATCGACGTTTCAGTGAGAATCCACTCGCCTTGTTCATGGAAGATGTTGAAGGCGAGTCGGTCATCTGCATTCAAAAAAATTTCAAAATAAGAACCAGAAAATGGAGAAATATAATTGATAGCCAGTTATGTTGAAATGTTGTTTTATCAAGAATACATTTGTTCATCATGAATGTCCATATGAAATGGGGCAAAATGGAGAAGATTGTCATGGGGACCGCAAGGCTAACCCCCACTCTTGCAGGGAAAATGGCCTTAAAATGCCTGTTGTTGTTGTTGTTGTATCATGAATGTCCATCAATTTGTGGACCACCAAGTAATTGGTGCGATCGGTTTGAATTGATTTTAAAGATGTTATAGAATGATTGTTTTACATTTGAATTTTAACACTTACTTTGTCCCATCTCATTCCTCTCCAGTGTTCAGATGCTGTAGTAAAGGTTGAGATGGTAAGTTTCTGTCACATCATCAAAACAACTTTGGAATTTTTATATGATGAGCACATATGTGTGGTGTTGTATACTTTACTATTGGCATTCAATGTTAAACCTGAGGTACATGTGAGGGTGAGGTTGGGGATATGGTTACAAGTGGGAAAAACGATTTCTCAAACGTTCGACATATTGAAATCTGTCCGCAGGTTGGGGAGAGCGAGAAAGAGGGAAAGAAGAAGAAAAAGAAGAAGGAGATGGAAAATGAGGAAGAAGAGCCAAATGAGGAGCTCCTAGACTGGTGGTCCAAATATTTTGCCTCCATCGAGACTTCAAAGGAGGTAAATTACAAACTTCACCTATTACCCTAAAACAGTCACCTTCTTGATGTGAGGTTTTTTTTGCATTACTTCATTTCGTAAACAAAATATAAGCGCTTAACTCAATCAAGCTCCAATATCTACCTATTTTTACGTGGTCCCCTCGGTGACTACCTGGTCTCGGTGACCCCCGGACCGTGAGAGGAACTTCGCCAGAAAGTGGTATTATATATGCGCTTTCGCAACGCAATCCCTATGAATTCCACCCAAGAGAAAACAGATTTTCAATGATATATTTCAATGGTAATGATACCATACAATTTCAATGATACAATCAAGGATATATTCCCCGAGCAATCCACCATCCACAACTCACACTCAACAATCAATCCCCTAGATGATTAAGATGGCCATCTTACATACGTGTGTCCCCTTTTGTACTCACGACCCCCTTTGGTCTCTGTCCCTCACAATGTCTCTGGGCCCCTCCTGACCAAGATGATGGTCGGCTTCACCGCACTCGGGCGGTTGAACGAACCCCGGGTGGACGTTTTTCCACCGGGCATGTATCGTACCGGGAACCCCGGCTGCAGCCCCCTCCTGGCCACGCGAAGCGGGTACTGTAAAACAGGCAAAAGCCACACGCCGCTTGCAACGCGTGTTAGGCCCCAACGTGCGACCCGTACGCGTCTTTGTAGACGGTGCCGCGAACGGTGCCAGACGCTGGGTCGGTGCACGGCCCCACGGCAGCTTGACGTGTCCACCGGGTAGGTACCCGTCCCAGTAACTCCTCTCGCCAGACGGGCTTGGGAACGCCGCTTTTCCACACGGCTCGATATCGATCCCACCTCTCGTCGGAGCGGGGCGAGGAAGAAGAATCCTCGTCGCTTCTCTCGACCTCGTGTCTTTCTTCTTCCGTTTCCGGTCTCTTTTTCCAGAAGGGCTCCTGACCCTCCAACCACAACAACCCTTAATCGACTACACATTGATAAGCAAAGACCTGAATAGTAATTCACATACATTCCCATAAATATGTAACACTCCCCCCCTTCAAGAAAGAAAGTTTGAACCCAGCGAAAACTTTCTTTGCCGGCCAACTTGGATAAACAAACCAGATAACTCAACCCCCCCCCCCCCCCCACATTATCAGTTCCCCCCGGGCACAGTTATCACTTAAAAATAAAGCAACAAAATTTCACCACAACCCCCCCAGATTAACTCACTCTGGACAAAGCATCCGCCACGACATTGTCCCGGCCCCGTACATGTTCAATTTCCAAGTTGAACCCCTGCAAAGCCAAACTCCATCTCATCAACCTCTGATTTTTATTTTTCATTCTTTGAATGAAGGTTAAGGGGTTGTGATCCGTAAAGACCTTTATGGGAAAGGACGTGATTCCTAAATACACCTCATAATGTTGAAGCCCTAGCAGGAGAGCCAGGGTCTCTTTCTCCACGGTGGCATAATTTGCCTGATGTTTATTGAACTTTTTGGAGTAGTAGCACACGGGGTGGTCCACCCCATCCTCATCTTCCTGTAACAAGACCGCTCCAGCCCCCACATCGCTTGCATCTACGGCCAACTTGAAAGGTGCTTGAAAGTCCGGAGCGGTTAGGACCGGAGAGCTCATTAGTATCGCTTTGACATGGGCAAAGGCCGCCTGACATTTGCCATCCCAAACGAATGGGGTCTCCTTTCTCAACAAACTCGTTAAAGGGGCTACCACATCCGAAAAATTCTTACAGAACCGCCGGTACCACCCCGCCATACCTAAGAATCTCATCAGCTCTTTCTTCCCCTTTGGGACTTGGAAGCGATCGATAGCTTCTACCTTGGCGGTCACTGGTTGTACCTGACCCTGCCCTACTACATGGCCGAGGAACACTACCTGTGCTCTTACAAACTCACTCTTGACTAAGTTGATGGTCAGACCTGCCTCGGACATCGTCTGAAAAAATGCATGGATTTGCTTAATGTGGTCTTCCATGGTCATGGTGTGGATGATTACATCATCCAGATATGCCTCCACCCCCTCCAGGTCTGCAATGAGCCTATTAATCAGTTGTTGAAATGTAGCCGGCCCGTTCTTCAACCCAAAGGGAGGACCTTGTACTGATATAACCCATTCGGAGTGACCAAAGCTGAGATTTCTTTGGCTCTATCGGTAAGAGGGATCTGCCAATACCCTTTCAGCAAGTCAAATTTGGTAACAAATTTAGCTGGGCCTATTCGATCAATACAGTCGTCAATCCTCGGGAGCGGATAGGAGTCGGTCTTGGTCACTGCATTCACCCGTTTTAAATCTGTACAACACCGGAAGCTGCCATCGGGTTTCGGAACCAACACACATGGGGAGCTCCATTCACTGTTGCTTGGTTCTATGATGTCATTGTCCAACATATATTGCATCTCCTTCCGAAGATACTCCATCTTCACCGGGTTCATCCGATAGGGGTGTTGTTTCACTGGAGTGGCCTCCCCCACCTCGATATCATGATATACTAAGTCCGTACGACCAGGTACATCTGTGAACAAATGTTTAAATTCGAACATTAGGCTGGACAGTTGTCCTTGCTGTTCCCTTGTTAAATGACCTAACTTCTCATCCAAATGACTCAACACTTCGGTGTTCGTCAATTTGGGGCAGGCCTGGTCATCCAAGTTATCAAACTTCACACCGGCGTTTCTGTCCATTTTCACCGGTACGACAGGTGAGACAGGAACTACGTCTTCCACCGGTTCCCTCTCATGATATTTCTTCAGTCGGTTGACATGACACAACTGTCGCTTTTTCCGTCGGTCGGGAGTGGTCACCACGTAGTCTGTCTCATTCACCCTCTCCTCCACTGCATAAGGACCGAAATATCTAGCCTGGAGGGGCTGACCTGGAACGGGCAGTAATACTAACACCCGGTCCTGAGGACTGAAATTCCTTATCTGCGAGGTCTTGTCATGTCTCTCCTTCATTTTCCCCTGGGCCATTCTCAAGTTCCGTCGTGCCACATCACACGCCTTTGCCAATCGGTGTTTCACTGTGGACACATACTCCACCATCGGTGTCCGGGACTCCTGTAGTAACCACTGTTCTTTCACCAATTTCAACGGTCCCCGCACTGCGTGTCCAAACACCAGTTCAAACGGACTGAATCCCAAGGAATCCTGCACGGACTCCCTCGCCGCAAACAACAATAGGGGTATCCCTTCATCCCAATCCTTGGCACATTCAAAACAATACGTTCGGATCATATTCTTTAAAGTCTGGTGAAACCTTTCCAGGGCCCCTTGGCTCTCGGGATGGTATGCGCTGGATCTTACTTGTTCCACCCCCAACAGGTGTACCACTTGCTGGAAAAGTGTGGACATGAAATTGGAACCCTGATCAGATTGGATGACCTTAGGTAGACCAACCAAAGTGAAAAATTTAATCAAGGCCTTTGCAATAACTGCCGCCGTTATTTTCCTCAGAGGCACTGCCTCGGGGAACCTGGTGGATGTGCACATGATGGTCAGTAAGTATTGATGTCCAGCTTTGGTTTTGGGTAAAGGGCCCACACAGTCCACAATGACTCGGCTGAATGGCTCTTCAAAAGCTGGAATTGGCTTTAACGGGGCGGGTGGGATTTTTTGATTCGGCTTTCCCACCAGCTGACAAGAATGGCAGGACTTGCAGAACTCCGCCACATCCCGTCGCAATCCCGGCCAGAAAAAATGTACCAATATCCTGTCACAGGTCTTGTTCACTCCCAGGTGCCCGGCCCAAGGGGTCTCATGTGCCAAACTCAATATCTCCTTCCGGTACAGCGGTGGCACCACAATCTGATAGTGAACTTTCCACTCATCGTCTGCGGGCACCTCCGGTGGCCTCCATTTCCTCATTAGGGTTTCCCCCTTCATGAAATACCCCACAGGTATCTTCGTAGCCTCTTCTTCCGTAACGGCTTTCTCAATTAACCTCTGGATCTCCGAGTCTTCGTGTTGCTCTTCCACTAGTCTCCTTCGGACCAGCGCGGTTTGCTCCACTTCGTTCCCCGCGGTCTCCGACGGACACTCCACGTCCCCTTTCGTTCCAGACGCTACCATTTCTCGAAATTCCTGGGAATCCCTCCCCTGGTTATTTCCCTTTTCCGAGTTGTCTTCCCGTACCTCTAAGGGTTCCAACTCCCCCTCTCTTTCTTCCTCCTTCTCTTCCGCGTGCTTTCTACCCATAGCCCGAGTCACTGCACAGGATGGAAAGATACCCGGAATCTCCATCTCTAACCGAGTGGTGTTATTTTTCTTACTGGGCTTGTCCACCATTATTGGATTACCCAAAACTCGCCCCCCGGCCAAATCATTCCCGATAATAAAAGAGATTCCCTCCACAGGAAGGGTGGCTTGTAAGCCTACGGTGACCGGCCCTGATACCAACTCAGAACTCAACTGGATGACATGAAGCGGAGCTTTAACATAGCCCCCGACCCCCTGTAAAAGCACACTAACCCCAGTTGCCGTCTTCTCCGACAATGGCAAAATGCCCTCCAGCATCAACGATTGGTGGGCTCCTGTGTCCCTCAATACCCTAACTGGCTTCTGGTTACTCGGGTCGCCATCCAGCGACACGAACCCCTCTGAAATGAAATGTTTGTAGCCCTCCTGAACAAGGTTCTCCCGGGACGCCGTACCTTTGACAGGGGAATCTTCCCCCAGCTCTGCTCTCCAAGAATGATTTCTCACACTTGCCAGTGCATTCGGAGTCGCACTAGACTGATTCCGTTCCGGGTTCTCCCTTTTCCGGAGGTAACATTGGGACATCAAGTGTCCAGTTTTATGGCAAAAAGCACAAGTAGGCCCGGGGGAGAACCTCGGGGTCGGCCTTGAGCCCCCCGAAAAATAAGTTTGTCTTGGGCCCGTAGCCCTCTGATTTCTAACAGTTGGGGTATCATAGTTGTCCCCATAATCATCTCGAGGCCGCCGCCATGTAAGGTCGTTCTCCGCACCGGGTGTTCCATAACTCCCCTGCTGAAGTCTAGGCGAGGAGTTAGGTTTGTGGACCCCTATTCGGTGGGTTAAGGCATACTCATCTGCCATGGTGGCTGCGTCCCACAACTTTGGTACTTTCTTTTCCTGCAGGTACACTTTGATGTCCTCGTGGACACACTGCTGAAATTCCTCCACCAGGATCAAGTCACGCAATGTTTCGAAGTCTTTCCCGACTCCTTTTGACTCACACCACCGATCAAACATGTTTTCTTTCACTCTGGCAAACTCCACATGGGTCTCACTCTCCCTCTTCCTGGCATTCCTGAATTTTTGCCTGTAAGCTTCCGGAACCAACTCATAGGCTTTGAGGATGTGCTTCTTCAGTACCTCATAATCTGCACATTGGTCCATTGGTAGCGCCGAATAAATCTCTTGAGCTTTTCCCACCAGCACACTTTGCACTAGTATGGTCCAGGCCTCCTCCGGCCAGTTTAATTGTCGAGCCACTTTCTCAAAGTGTGGAAAAAATTTCGCGACTTCCTTTTCACTGAACGGTGGAACCAGCCTCGCATGTCTGCCCACATCCCAGGTTTTCTGGTTAGGTGTCGACCCCGTCAGCAAGGGTGGTACCTCTCCCCGTTCTCTCATTAACTCCAGCTCCTTGAATTTAATTTCTTGCTGAAGCGCCATGTCACGTTCCTTCAATTCCCTTTCCGCTTTTCTCTCCTCTGCTTCGAGTTCCCTTGCAGCTCTCCTCTCCTCTGCTTCTGCTTTCCTTTCCTCTGTTTTCATCCTTTCTAACCTTTCCTGGAGTTCTCGTTCCACTCTCCTTTCTTCTTCTGCTCTTTCCTTTTCTGCTTTCCTTTCTTCTTCTGCTAACCTTTCCTGGAGTTCTCGTTCCACTCTCCTTTCCTCTGCTTGTTTCTCTTCTCTCCTCTCTTCTGCTTTCCTTTCTTCTTCTTTTAACCTTTCCTGGAGTTCTCATTCCACTCTCCTTTCCTCTGCTTGTTTCTCTTCTCTCCTCTCTTCTGCTTTCCTTTCTTCTTCTTTGATCCGTTCCTGGCTCCGTAATTGCAACTCCAGTTTCCGGAGCTGAACGTCTTCTGGTTCTTCGGGTAGCCACTCCCAGGCTAACTCGTCCCATGTTCCTAATCCCACCATAGATTGTATCACCGTGGCCTGCAACTCTGCCTTCCTCAAATTAGTTCGGACCTCCAAGTTAAAATGTTTGGCCAATTTCAAGAGGTCCGACTTTAGTAACGCTCGGAACTGTGCCTCACTCGGTGTTACCGCAAAGTTCTGTGCCACAAACGCCATGGTGACTATCGTTAACACCTGTTAACCTTCACCCAAGACTTTACCCCAATTTCCCCAAAAATTTACCAATTAATAAATTTTAATTAATAAAAATATTATTTTATTATTTTATACAATTTTAGATCCCGGACGTAGACCCAATTGCGAATCCGCAAATCGTAATTTGGACGAGCCCCCAATTCTGTTACGTGGTCCCCTCGGTGACTACCTGGTCTCGGTGACCCCCGGACCGTGAGAGGAACTTCGCCAGAAAGTGGTATTATATATGCGCTTTCGCAACGCAATCCCTATGAATTCCACCCAAGAGAAAACTGATTTTCAATGATATATTTCAATGGTAATGATACCATACAATTTCAATGATACAATCAAGGATATATTCCCTGAGCAATCCACCATCCACAACTCACACTCAACAATCAATCCCCTAGATGATTAAGATGGCCATCTTACATACGTGTGTCCCCTTTTGTACTCACGACCCCCTTTGGTCTCTGTCCCTCACAATGTCTCTGGGCCCCTCCTGACCAAGATGATGGTCGGCTTCGCCGCACTCGGGCGGTTGAACGAACCCCGGGTGGACGTTTTTCCACCGGGCATGTATCGTACCGGGAACCCCGGCTGCAGCCCCCTCCTGGCCACGCGAAGCGGGTACTGTAAAGCAGGCAAAAGCCACACGCCGCTTGCAACGCGTGTTAGGCCCCAACGTGCGACCCGTACGCGTCTTTGTAGACGGTGCCGCGAACGGTGCCAGACGCTGGGTCGGTGCACGGCCCCACGGCAGCTTGACGTGTCCACCGGGTAGGTACCCGTCCCGGTAACTCCTCTCGCCAGACGGGCTTGGGAACGCCGCTTTTCCACACGGCTCAATATCGATCCCACCTCTCGTCGGAGCGGGGCGAGGAAGAAGAATCCTCGTCGCTTCTCTCGACCTCATGTCTTTCTTCTTCCGTTTCCGGTCTCTTTTTCCAGAAGGGCTCCTGACCCTCCAACCACAACAACCCTTAATCGACTACACATTGATAAGCAAAGACCTGAATAGTAATTCACATACATTCCCATAAATATGTAACACTATCATAAACAGATAATTGTGTTTAAACTGGCACATTTCACAGCTAATTACATACATGCATACATACATACACTCAGTGCCTTCAATAAGTATTCAACCCCTCTGCTACGGCATTCCAAATTGAGCTCAGGTGCATCCAATTTCCTGTGATCATCCTTGAGATGTCTGCACAACCTCATTGGAGTCAACTTGTGGCTAATTCAATTGATTGGAAATTATTTAGAAAAAAACACACCTTTCGATGTAAGGCACCACAGTTGACGGTGCATGTCAGAGCAGAAATTCTTCCATAAAGTCCAAGGAACTGTCCGTAGAACTCCGAGATAGAATTGTGAGGAGGCATAGATCTGGGGATGCATGTTATCCATCAAGCATGTTGTGGGCCCAGTCGGTACCTGCATCAATTTCTTCAAGCTTTAGGCCTTGAATCATCGCCAGTTCCAAGATTTCCTTGATGGCATGGATTTGATTGAGGAAGATCTCGTCTATCATTCTGGTGTATGCTGGCTCAGTAAGTGGAAAATGTTGAAGCAATTATTTGATCACAGGGGCGAGGTTTCAACCTTCATGGATAGGAAAGGGAAGCCAATGGTGGAATTACAAGATGAAGAGTGGCTGGCTGATTTGGCCTTCCTTGTCGACATTACGACACATCGCAATGACTTGAGCATCCCAGGTTGCTGTTTTGGATGCTTGGCCTGACTCAGGAGTTCCATTCCCATTTTGCTACGAGTGGAACTTGATCTGAAGTTGAAGTTTCAAGATGTTCAAATTCAGGACTTTATAGCAAATACTTCCCAAGAAACAAATGTCCAAGCCGAATGACATTTGCACTGAAGAATATTTCACTGTTCCGCAGCACTTATGCATGCGAGCTGTTATTCTCACAAATGAAGTTCATAAGTCCAGCCACAGATACAAGCTCATCGACAACCATCTGGAGATTTGCCTGAAAATCGCAACTACAGACATGTCTCGAATCTTGAACTCCCTGTAAAAGGCATCCAATAAAGGTAACTCTCCAAACTCAATTAGAGATGGACTTCATGAACTTGGAAGTCTCTGATTGAGCTCGCATAGTCTGTCTCATGTAAGTCAATATTCCTGACAATAACAGTCTCAATTTTCCATCTGCTTCCTGAAGCACTGTGAGTTCAGGTTTGCACTTTTGGTTGCAATTGGTCGAATTTTTTTCAGGTTTCCTCCTTAAAGTATTTGCCGGTTTGCTTGAAGTCACAGAACTTCTCGTATTGAAAGTGTCCATTTTGTCGTGTCGACCCTGTAATGAAGACCTTAGGGTGACGGATGGCCAAAACGAGATTAACTCCGAGGCGTACACCCAACTTGGCGGTATTATATTTTCGCGCGAGTGGGAGGGCTGGAGGCTTTATCTGATCGGACTCACACGCAGGGGTTATCCGATCCCCACAGACACAGAAATGAATATACAGGCACGACAAAGAAATGCAATAAATAATGGGTTTAATGAAGATAAATGCAAGAGTAATAAAAACAAAATAAATGGTGAGGTGAAACTAAATTCTAACTGAGGATTAATAATTAATAATATTGATTAATATTAATAATATTAATAATATTTAATAATAATATTAATAAATAATAATTAATAATTAATAAATTAATAATTAATAATTAATAATAATGAGAAATTAATAATTCTAACTGAGGACTGAAACTGAGTGAAACTGAGTGAAATGAGTGTAACTAAATTCTTGACGCCCAATGACGAAGCTCGGGGCGTGGCCTGTCAATTCCGGTCTTTCAAGGCGGAGCCTAACGGTCCTTCAGGAATGTTCGGCTGGGCGGGGTTCCTTTGCCGATAGGCAAATGTTCGGGTCTGCAAGCCCTGCCGGTGTTGTGGGTGAATGGATCCATTTACAGTGCGATTGTTGTAGTTATTGTGGCGGCCCTTTGTGATGCAATAACAACAAAGGGAAAAATCACGGCAATTGCACAATGGGGTTTATCCTTAAGCCCTACCTAATTAGCAGAGCTCCACCCCTCGTATGGAGACACATATACGATCTTACCCGGACAGTCGGCCTAACTTAATTTACATTGTGGTGGGTTCTTCTTCTTCGCGACACTGAGCATTCTAAACCTCCGCGGTTCTATTTCGACTGAGGTATTTCATCCCTAACCCAAAAACATAACAATATCTTCCATCAAACTACACTCAACATTCACAGCACAACTGTGAATGGCACCAAAGACCCCGCACTCACAGTTACTGCGGTGATTGAACTTTGTATGTTTACGACTTTTATCGCAAATACCTCAAATATCTGGAACAACCTCTCCATCCATGTGCGTGATGCCCCATGATTGGCCACATTTAAAACTAGACTTTAAACATTTTTTTAATTGTGCTTAATTATTTCATTTTCACATTTTTGCATGTACCGCAGACTCAGTGGCGTAATGGTTAGAGAGTCTGCCCTTAATCTGGTGGTTTGAACCCTGGCTGGGTCATACCAAAGACTTAAAATGGTATTTGCTGCTCCTTACTTGAGACTCAGCATTTAATAAGTATAGAGCATGCACAAACACCACAGGTTGGCAACCAATACACATGCTTGATGGGCACAATGCCCTCCTCCTCCGTAGTTTAAGTTATTTGTAAGGGGGATCATATTTATTTTTATTGTATATTGATAGTAATATGTACTTGTTTATTTATAGTGTATATGCAATTCGTATACATTTATTGTTTATTAAATGAGAAATAGTTATGTACAATGTCATGTGATTTTAAGTAGTAGCAATTTTAGTGGTGTAATGGTTACTGTTTAATGGATTTTCATTAATGCTGTGTTATTGTACAATTATAATTAATTTTAACATGTAAAGCGCTTGGAAACTATTGCATTAAGTGCTTCATAAATGTAATTTGAACTTGTATCTTTTTGATTTTTACCCCCAATCTTTCTTATGCTTTGCTCTTAAGCAAAACTGATAACGAAAGTTAACATCTACTGCATTTCTCCACGACACCACTGCTCAATGCAGGTTAACAGTGATAATGTTACAATCTTAAAACCAGCTTAAGTAATCAGGAAGTTACAGCACAGAATGTTTTACAATGAGATTATTATACATCTCAACGCTATTTTGCAGCATCAGAAGCTGGTGGAGGAGACAGAGGAAGAGAGAGATTTTGAAGGCATAGAAGGTGAAAATAACTTTGTGTGTGCGTGCGTGCGTGCGTGCATGTGTGTGTGTGTGTGCATGCGCGCGCCATTGGTTATCTCCATTTGTGGGTTTCAGGAGGTGGAACAGAATCACCAGAAACCAAAGTATCCACCTCCTCTTCGGTATGGGATCACGATGGTTTTTTTATTTATTTATGGTTTTTTAAATATCAGTGAGGTACTTCTTCATCATTCCTGTTGCTTCAATTAATCACTGGTACAATTTTGATGCTCTTCAGCTTCCAAGATTTCTTGCCCTCATTTTTGAGGTCCTGGTATTTGGTCAGTTTCTTGATTTCTGCCTTGTTTTGGCCAAAATCGCTGGATACTGATAGCTCAATCATCAATGCTGTCTTTTCTTTCTTGTTCCCGAGTACAATGTCCGGACGCAACACTTTGTTTTCTATATTCACGCTCGATGGATTCATCAGGTCGTACGTGAGCATGGCATCCTCATTTTCAATGATTGCCCTTGGTTCGTGTTTCCCTGAGTTTTCTGGTACTTGGGTGTATAATTTTTTGTTGATATGCCACTTTACATAGTTTGTTGTGTTGTTGTGTGTAAGGTTGTTCTGATAGATTTTATTCCTCCGCCGACGAAGTCGCCAGAGGCATGTTTTCAGGTTGTCCGTCCATCCGGCTGTCCGTCCGTCCGTCCGTGATAGGTTTTCATTACCACCATAACTTGAGAATGGCTAAAGGGATCTTAGTCAAACTTGGCACAGGTATGTATAATGAGGAAAAGATTAACTGATTACATCTTGGGGTCACGAGGTCAAAGAGCAACGGTCATAGGTCATGTTAGGTAAAAAATACTGTTACTGCGATAACTCCATATCCGCTTGTAAATATTCCCCTATTTTCTCCAATACTCCCCAACTTTCCCCAGTCCCCCATTCCCTAGTCCCATTGCATGTAAATAACAATCAGTAGAGCCGACCTTCCCCTTATTCCCCCATTAAATGTCGTGCCCAGGTCCACCGCACCACACGTAGACAACTTTCGGACATCTTCCTAGTTATTCTTAATCTATGTCAGTTAAGGCCTCGTTTCCATTAATTATGACTCTTCGTTGCACCAGAATGTGATTATATGGCACCAGTAGTGAGTTTAGGACCTTCCCATACCTCCTCCCATCTTCTTCCCCAAACAACAACAACAACAACAACTACAGCTACAACAACAACAACAACAACTACAGCTACAACAACAACAACAACAACTACAGCAACAACAACAACAACTACAACAACGGCGCGCGCGGGGAGTGTGCGTCCTCCCTCCGGCTCGGTTAGCCGCCATTATCCATGCGCCCCACGGGGTTACCACGAAGGGGCTGGCTGTCAGCTCCTCGTCAAGGGCGGAGCCTGGTAAACCCCCCCCGCACCCAATAAGAAGGGCGGACCGATTCCATCTGGGCGGAGCTAACGAGCCGAGGGCGTGTCACTCCCCGCCGGATATACGCAGCCGCTTGCCGGACGTGACGTGAGATGCGCCCCCAGCTTGAGACGACAAGACGCCACCTCGAGCGCTGAGAGACCTCCTGCATCTTTTGGGCCGCGCCATCCTGTCCCTGAGCACAAGGTGCACCTTGTGCTGGCCATCGAATACCCGCTTTCCTTGCCATCAATCCCCGTGTGAGTCAGTTTTTGTCCTGTTTCTCTGTGGTCTGTCGGGAATAATATAAGGTTGTGTCTAAGTGCCTGTCTTCCTATGATGTACCTCTTGTAGTTGTAATCTAACCTTCCGCCTTAATATAACCTCCTCCGGAGGTCTTGAGAACTGAACCCCTGGTGTCGTATTGTGTCATTATAACCCAGCCGGGTGTCTTCTCTTTCCTATTGAGCCAGCGTAGCGCGGCTTCGTCGACGTTCGAGTACAATCGGGTAATTTGTGCGGACACGACGGCCATTCCGCTCGGCCCACCTTAACATCAAAGTCGTGTCTGTAACAATTGGTGTCGGGAGTGAGATTCGAGGCCCGACCAAATTTTGAAAAAAAAAAAAAAAACGAATAGAGGAAAAAAAAAAAAATTTGGTCAAAATTTGGAGCGGCCGAAATTTGTTTTGTTTTACGAAACTCGAATTTTGCAAGTCGCGCTATGGCGGATCAAGACGGCTGGGGTCCGGTAGGGGAGAGTGAAGCAGGGTCGGTCCAGGACCAAATTGAGGGACATGAGGAGAGCGAAACAGCGGGGGTAGCAGACGCGCAAAATAGCGCCGTCACGCACGAAGAAGCGGGCGCGCAAAATGGCGCCTCGCTGATCACCGCGCCAGCGACCGTGGCAGCGCCCCCGGTGGATTGGAATTTGTTTTTTATGCAAATGAAGGCCCTTATGGACAAGAATAATGAAGAAATGGAAAGCAGAATAATGATGGGAATGAGGGCTGATAGGGAACAAATGGGGAACCGGATGGATGCTCAGAGTGAGCAATTGGGGGTAATGGGGAACCAAATGGGGGTAATGGGGAACCAAATGGGGGTAATGAGGGACGAAGCGAGGGGTACCGGTGAGAAGTTAGACAATAATTTTGAGGGGTTAGACAATGGGATAAAAGAGGTGAGAAATGGGTTAATGGGGGTAGAAAACAGAATGGCCGCTCAAGAGAATCAAATGGAAGGGATGCAAAAGGGGTTAGAGGGGGTAGAAAATAGAATGGCTGCCCAGGAGAATCAGATAGAGGGAGTGAAAAATGGGTTAGAGGGGTTAGAAAACAGTATGGAAGGCAAATTGAGGGACATGAGGGACCAAGCGGAAAGGGAAGTTAAACAAATGGAGCAGCAGATAGAGGGGGTCAGAATGGGGGTAGAAACCAAACTGGATGCTCACAGGGAGGAAATGGAGCAGATGAGGGTGGCATCTGGGCAGGAGATGCAAGTGATGGGAGAGGTGATCAGAAGAGGAGTGAGTGAGGAGGTCGGAGGAGTGCGCGAGGAGGTGAGGCACTGTAAGGAGCGCATGGAGAAGGAGGTGAGAAAGGGGACTGTAAAGTTACAAGGGGGCATAGAGGACCTGACGCAGGAGGTGGAGCAGCTGACGGTGGGACAGACGGAGTTAGTGGAGCAGGTTCAAAGGAACACTGCGGTATTAGGAGGTTTAAAGGCGACACAAAAAGAAATTAAAAACGACTTGATAGCGACAAAGAGGGAATGTCAGATGGTACGTGAGGGACTGACAACGAGGTTGGACGAGGTGATAGAGGTAATGGAGACGAAGGACCGGCAGGTGAGGACGCACCTGGAAACGGTCAAGGTAGCCTTGGAGGACGAGCTTGAGGAGACGTACCGGGGAATAAAAGAGGTGAAGCACAAATTAGAAGAAGTGGAAGAAGGGATGAGCGAAATTAAGAAGCGACGGAGAGGGGATAAGAAAGAAATAAAAGAGGAGATAAAAGAATTGGTCCAAAGTCTGTGTTTGGATCGTGATGATGTGCTCATTAACCGGATGAGGGATTCGCAGGTGATGGAGGAGAAGCGAAGAGGAAGAGGACCCGGTGTAAGTGGTGACCAATATGGTCGTGCGTATGATGCGCCAGGGGATTTAATAGGCTTGGGGGTCGAGATAGACCCGGGTGTTCGTGAGAGGCCGTTGGTGAAGTGTGCGACAGGTCTGGTGTGCGAAAGAGGAGGTGTGCGAGAAAGTCCGACTCTGGGGTGTGTGAGGAAAAAGTGCGTGCCAAGGAGTGAGGGTGCTGGCGAGAGTGAGTCGGTCGTAGCGCGTGTGCGAGGGGGCACATGGAAGCGCGGTGTGGTGAGTGTTACAGAGGATGTGACGGGAGAGTGTGCGCGAGGAAGGTGTGTGACGGACAGGTGCATGGGGAAAGAGTGCGCTGTCAAAGGCAAGGAAGAATGCACACCTGTGGTGAGTGTTACAGAGGGTGTGACGGGAGAGTGTGCGCGAGGAAGGTGTGTGACGGACAGGTGCATGGGGAAAGAGTGCGCTGTCAAAGGCAAGGAAGAATGCACAGCTGTGGTGAGTGTTACAGAGGGTGTAACGGGAGAGTGTGCGCGAGAAAGGTGTGTGACGGACAGGTGCATGAGGAAAGAGTGTGCTGTCAAGAGTAAGGGTGAGTGCGCTGTCAGGAATGGAGGTGAAAGTAGTGAGAGTGACATGGAGCGTGAGTTAGTTGTGACAGGTGAGCGAGGATGTACACCTGGGATGGAAGGATGCACACCTGGAATGGTAGAGCGTGAGTGGGAATGCACGCTGGAGTTGGTGGTGAGGCACGTGGTTGGGTGTGCGAATGAGAGCACACCTGTGATTGTCACAGAGGAGGTGACCGAGGAGGGGGCGCGAAGAGGTGTATTGGTGAGGTGTGCGAGCGACGAATGTGTGCCAAAGTGTTCGGTGGTCAGGTGTGTGACCAAGGCTGTGAGTGGAATGAGTGTACCTGGGTGTGTAAGGAAAGGTACGAGGAGCATGGGCACAGCTGGATGTGTGAGCAAGGAACGGGCTGCGGGGTGTAAGCGTCCAGGTGAAGCATCGACGTTACACGGGTTAGAGGTTAGAGCGACTTTTAGCCGAATCGGGCCCTCGGTGCGTGCCGGTCCTCGCTTTGAACGGCCGCGTCCGTGCTCCACTAGGCGGAGCGGGCGGCTGGATAGGAAGGGTCGTCATGGCGACCACGTTTTGTTGAGACGTGCCGGCAGGTCGAGATCGGGACATTGGATGGCTCCACGCCGAGGTGATGCGTGGGATCTCGGCCCGGGTAAGCCCCCGTCCCTGCACCGAGTGCCGGACGCATCCAGCCGCTGGCACAAAACAACCAGCATCCATTGCTTGGCTTTACGAAGCCGGGCTTTGGACAGGGATTGGCGCACCGAGAGGTATTAGTGAGTCGACTGGGTGATGAGGTTAGTGTTTTGGACCCAAAATTAGAGAAAAACAAAATTTGATGATTGGCAAGGGATTGGCAGTAGTGATTGGCAGATGATGGGTAGTGATTGGCAAATTTTTGATTTGTTGAAATTTGACGTGCAAAATTGATAGTGAGAGACCCCCGATGTGGTGGGATGGCAAATCCACCATCCTTCCCATGTGGGGGCAAAGGAGCAATAGCTTATGGGGTGTATGGCAGTGAAAACTAGCCCGGGTGGGTTAGGATATGGTGTGTAGGGATCTAGCGAAGATTGACATTAGGTAACGTTAAGATTAGTTAGTGACTGATACCTGTAGTGGGGACGCAGGTAGATTAGTGTGGATTATAATGACGAGGGAGCGCAATAGTTAAAGGGACGACTGGGAAGCGCAAGTTTCAGAAGGGAGTAGTTAGCTGAGATGATGCCGTGTGTGTGAGAATTGAACAGGTGTGATTGCACAGGTGTGCAACTGGACAGGTGTGTGGAGCCGTGTATGAGTAGTGAGTGTGTGGATCAGCGCGAATGCGCTTGGGGAGAGAAGGGTGCAGGTGGCACCAGGTGTGAGAGCACAGGGTGCAAGTACAGGTGTGTGGAGAGAGTTGGAGTAAGTGGTATGGAGTGGTGTGCGTGGTGCGAAGGTGTGGATGGGGGAAGAGTGGACCCCTTTCACGAGTACCCGGGGCGGGTAGTGTAAGTGTTAGGTAGAGGGTACAGGTAAATTGTGGTTGGATATTGGCATTTGTGGTGCGGTTGCAGAATGGTGTTGTGGATGGGTGCATTAGTGTTGTGGAAATGGCTGGGCGTGTAGCCTGTTAGTGTGTGTAGTTGGTTGGGCACTCCACCACTGTGAGGATGTCGGCCAGGTGAGGCCGCAGGTGGGCTCTGGGAGCCGGTAGAGTTGTGGATGGGGCCCGAGGATCCGGAGGATGGACCCGGGTAGCCCAGTGCCAGAGAGGGCACCGAGTGGGGAGAGTGCCAGAGGGCCTTCCCCAGGTAGTTAGGTTAGGGCAAGGAGCAGGTAAGCTCGGAGGCAACTGCAGTGGTGGAGGTGTGCAGGTGGGTAGACCCACTGGGAGAGGTACACGCCGCAGCCCAGAAATTGTGCGAGGGCACCGGGAGATGAATCGGGGGAGTGAGACCCCAAATTGAAGAGCACCACAGTTTGGCCAATGGGAATTGGTTTTTAGAACCCATAGTGTAAGAGGGCCAATGGTTTGGCCGGAGAGAGACCCCGGGTAGTGTAAAGTTGTTAAAGTCATTTAGGAGATAGTTAGGATTGATGAACCTGTCGCACCATACGCAGCCACTTACCTGTGGTGATGATGATGACTCCACACCTGTGTTTTCTTTGTTTTGTTGCAGGAGATGAATCGCTGTGTGGATTTGTGAGACGCATCACGACGTGGATGAGACATTGGGGTGATTCCATCTCTCCCTCCCTAGGAGGGACTGATGATGAATTGGTAATGGCAAATTATGATGTTGAGTTGGAGATGGCAAATTTTGATGAGAGTTGAAAATGGCAAATTTGATTGGTTAGGAGGGAGAGAAGACGAATTTGGTTTATGGGAGGAACGGGGAAGACAGTAGGGATGTTTGTTGATTTGTAAAGTAGATGTTTATGGGTAGTGTTGTGTTTTGTGGATACAGTAAGGGGTAAGGGAGGGGCCATGTAGGTTACCTGGTGGGGGGGGGGGGCGTACGATAGGAACGTACCTGTCTCACCTGGTTCCCATGTGCCCCCAGTGTGCATTACCTTATATTGCGTGCACTTTTGCGCCCTTACCACCTTACTCACTTGTTTCTTCTTTTGTCTCCCACCTCCGAGGATCTGGCTTTGGGGTAGAGAGAGAGGAGAGAGAGGTGCTGGCTACGCAGTTGTGGGCCTGCACTTTCGCTGTTGGCTGCCTGGATCGATACACCATATGGACCGCAATGTTTGTGGCCACCCACAATGGACCGCAGCTCTTTTGCGGCCAAGCACCACCCGTGGAAGGACCTATGGGTCAACGTGGCACCTATGCCATAAAGGTGAACCACTGTTAATTAACACCAAGTGCACCACAAGAAGAGCAAGAGACACCTGCAGGGTTAGGGGTTGTCGAATTTATTTTTATTCCAATGAACAATGGTGACTGCACCGATTGGTGGTGGGGTGGTGCTTTTGATGCTCGGGAAGGGTGCTCTGCACGTTATTAAAGGCCGTCGGCCACAGAGCACTCGTGGGTTGGTGTATCGATGCTGGCAAGCGCGCTCTCTCTATGCATAACATCTGCATGTGTTCCTCCAAAAACAGGTCCTGGATCGTAGTGTAAATAGCAGCATAGTCTTGTAAATAATGCTCCCTACCGGCTGTATGTTTAGTTTGAGAATTCTTTCCGGATTCGGTTATCCTGTGGGTGTGTTTCTGTGAGGAGAAGGGTGCAACGTCGCAGGGGGACATATTTACTCATTTGTGAATATCTGTAAAACTGTCGCACTCAGGGTAGAGTTAATAGTAGAGGGAACTACATTGCGTGCCACACTAAAGTAGGTAAAAATTTATCGGGTCGGGACGCCCCGAGGGTAGAGAAGGGTGCAATGTTGCGAATATGGAATTTGGCCTCCATATCCGCTTGTAAATATTCCCCTATTTTCTCCAATACTCCCCAACTTTCCCCAGTCCCCCATTCCCTAGTCCCATTGCATGTAAATAACAATCAGTAGAGCCGACCTTCCCCTTATTCCCCCATTAAATGTCGTGCCCAGGTCCACCGCACCACACGTAGACAACTTTCGGACATCTTCCTAGTTATTCTTAATCTATGTCAGTTAAGGCCTCGTTTCCATTAATTATGACTCTTCGTTGCACCAGAATGTGATTATATGGCACCAGTAGTGAGTTTAGGACCTTCCCATACCTCCTCCCATCTTCTTCCCCAAACAACAACAACAACAACAACTACAGCTACAACAACAACAACAACAACTACAGCTACAACAACAACAACAACAACTACAGCAACAACAACAACAACTACAACAACGGCGCGCGCGGGGAGTGTGCGTCCTCCCTCCGGCTCGGTTAGCCGCCATTATCCATGCGCCCCACGGGGTTACCACGAAGGGGCTGGCTGTCAGCTCCTCGTCAAGGGCGGAGCCTGGTAAACCCCCCCCGCACCCAATAAGAAGGGCGGACCGATTCCATCTGGGCGGAGCTAACGAGCCGAGGGCGTGTCACTCCCCGCCGGATATACGCAGCCGCTTGCCGGACGTGACGTGAGATGCGCCCCCAGCTTGAGACGACAAGACGCCACCTCGAGCGCTGAGAGACCTCCTGCATCTTTTGGGCCGCGCCATCCTGTCCCTGAGCACAAGGTGCACCTTGTGCTGGCCATCGAATACCCGCTTTCCTTGCCATCAATCCCCGTGTGAGTCAGTTTTTGTCCTGTTTCTCTGTGGTCTGTCGGGAATAATATAAGGTTGTGTCTAAGTGCCTGTCTTCCTATGATGTACCTCTTGTAGTTGTAATCTAACCTTCCGCCTTAATATAACCTCCTCCGGAGGTCTTGAGAACTGAACCCCTGGTGTCGTATTGTGTCATTATAACCCAGCCGGGTGTCTTCTCTTTCCTATTGAGCCAGCGTAGCGCGGCTTCGTCGACGTTCGAGTACAATCGGGTAATTTGTGCGGACACGACGGCCATTCCGCTCGGCCCACCTTAACATCAAAGTCGTGTCTGTAACAGTATCCACCTCCTCTTCGGTATGGGATCACGATGGTTTTTTTATTTATTTATGGTTTTTTAAATATCAGTGAGGTACTTCTTCATCATTCCTGTTGCTTCAATTAATCACTGGTACAATTTTGATGCTCTTCAGCTTCCAAGATTTCTTGCCCTCATTTTTGAGGTCCTGGTATTTGGTCAGTTTCTTGATTTCTGCCTTGTTTTGGCCAAAATCGCTGGATACTGATAGCTCAATCATCAATGCTGTCTTTTCTTTCTTGTTCCCGAGTACAATGTCCGGACGCAACACTTTGTTTTCTATATTCACGCTCGATGGATTCATCAGGTCGTACGTGAGCATGGCATCCTCATTTTCAATGATTGCCCTTGGTTCGTGTTTCCCTGAGTTTTCTGGTACTTGGGTGTATAATTTTTTGTTGATATGCCACTTTACATAGTTTGTTGTGTTGTTGTGTGTAAGGTTGTTCTGATAGATTTTATTCCTCCGCCGACGAAGTCGCCAGAGGCATGTTTTCAGGTTGTCCGTCCATCCGGCTGTCCGTCCGTCCGTCCGTGATAGGTTTTCATTACCACCATAACTTGAGAATGGCTAAAGGGATCTTAGTCAAACTTGGCACAGGTATGTATAATGAGGAAAAGATTAACTGATTACATCTTGGGGTCACGAGGTCAAAGAGCAACGGTCATAGGTCATGTTAGGTAAAAAATACTGTTACTGCGATAACTTGTGAACCAGTGATGGGATTCTGACCAAATTTGGTAGACTTATGTAGAATGATGGAAAGATGAACTGGTTCGATTTTGGGGACAAGATGTCAAAGGTCAAAGTATGTAATATGTCTATAACTTGAGAACGGCTGAAGTGATCTAATTCAAACTTGGTGCAGGTAGGTATAATATTGTAAAGATTAAGTGATTATATTTTGGGGTCAAAGATCAAAGTCTGTAATAGGTCTATAACTTGAGAATGGCTGAAGTGATCCAATTCAAATTTGGTACAATTTGGGGTCAATAGGTCAAAGTCTGTAATAGGTCTATAACTCGAATGGCTGAAGTGATCTAATTCAAACTTGGTACAGGTACCGTATGTATAATGATGTAAAGATTAACTGATTCGTTTTTGGGTTCAAGAAGTCAAAGGTTAAAGGTCAAAGTCTGTAATAGGTCTATAACTTGAGAATGGCTAAAGGGATCTAATTCAAACTTGGTACCTATATGTATAATGATGTAAAGATTAATCGTTTAGATTTTGGGGGTCCTGAGGTCAACGGCCAAAGGTCAGAGGTCATGTCAGGTAAAATTGTTAGAACTTGTGAACAGCTGAAGGGATTTAAATTAAAACTTCGTACAGGTATGTATATTTTCCATCCTGAAAATAGGTGGCTAGTACTTTTAAAATCCATTTGTGTAATGTCCTTGATCTTGGGCATTTATTATGATTTGTTCTCCGTCCCAGTTGAGCTGACTTCTTCTTTGCCATTCAAATGAGCCTTCTTTGTCTATCCCCACTCTGTCCAATTGTTTTTTGTATTTTTCTGCTCTTTTTTCATTCTCCCAGTTGTTGGTGTATATTTCTTGATATTTATTTTATTTATTTTGCCTTTTTTTTTGCTCTTGTTGGGGCTGTATTTGTTGCTGTTTTATTTGCCTGTGCGGCATCTTCTATTTGCACCAATTTTGGAAATTATTTACAAGGTGAGTTAGGGATACTTTTTCAGGTTTGTTGTGTTAATGTTTGTTTACAAATTCTATCCTATAGTCTGTTGAGCATTTCACATACTCAGCTAGTCCTACACTTGTTGCTCTGTGCACCTGGTGAGTTCCCTCCCTCTCGTCTCGGCAGGTACATTCTTGGGATGCACTGGTTTTTGTAAAACATTTTGTGGATGTTAAGGAGTTTTGTTGTTTTGATGTCTAACTTGTTGATTTCTGATTGGCGGCAGTTTATTATTCTGCAGCTATATTGGAACACTGATACTGCGAGCGGCTTTATGGCTTTGATTTTGTTTCTTGGGGAGAGGTATGTTTTCAGGATCAGCTTCGTTCGTACGTTGGTATACTTTGGCGATTGTTTTGCACATTTGTTTGTGACATATTTGGTGGCTCTCTTCTACTCTGAGGTTTTTCTATGATGCTTCATTTTCTAACTGCTGTATTGTTGTTTCAAGGTCAATTTTTGTGTTGGCTGTTTTTGTTGGTTTACCTTGTACAAATGTGCACTTGGCGCACTTGTCTACTCCAAATTCCATTTGAATGTCCTCGGAAAACTGTTTTACTAGTTTTAGTCGTTACGTCAATTTTTTGTCATTTGGCGAGAAGAGCTTTATATCATCCATGTATAGTAGATGTGTGTTGCAAATTTGGAAGACAAATGATGAATTTCGAAAGATGATGGGAATAGAGCCTGTGATTGATGCTGTGAAGAGGAACAGGTTGAGATGGTTTGGTCATGTGTTGAGGAAGGATGAAAGTGACTGGTTGAGAAGAGTGATGGAAATGAATGTAGAAGGAAGTAGAGGACCGGGAAGACCAAGAAATACTTGGCTAAAGATGGTGGAAGAAGAAATGCGGGCAAGGGGTTAACAAGGAGATATGCAGAAAATAGGGCAAAATGGAGAAGATTGTCATGGGGACCGCAAGGCTAACCCCCACTCTAGCAGGGAAAATGGCCTTAAAATGCATGTTGTTGTTGTTGTTGTTGTATAGTAGATGTGTCACCTTTCCTATTTCTTTGGATGTTTGTCTATTGGTTGTTCGAGTGTATCCGTGTCCTTGTTCATTGATGAGGTCACTTAATGGGTCCAGAGCCAGACAAAACAAAATGGTGGAAAGACTATCTCCTTGAAAGATCCCACACCATATCTTCACATCTGGTATTTGGCGCACTTGTCCTACCCCACCCCCTCACCCCCAACCTCCACCTACTACCCCAGCCCCCTCACCCCCCGATATTTCCTTCTGAGTGCTGTGATATAAATGTGGTATTCCAGAGCTCCATTGCTTTCTCAATCAGTTTTATTATTTGGTGTGTGTGTGTGTGTGTGTGTGTGTGTGTGTGTGTGTGTGTGTGTGTGTGTGTGTGTGTGTGTGTGTGTGTGTGTGTGTGTGTGTGTGTTCAAGCTGTTTCCCATTTGGATTTATCTCTGCAGGCTATAAAGACGAAATTGGTCTTTCCTCAGAAGGAAAAGTTGCGAAGACGTTGGGCAAGAACAATCAAAAACAAAAAGGTCCGGAAAAGGAAGTAAAACGCAAGATGAAATTGGAAGAGCTTAAGGTAAATACATTTTGGCCTTTATTTAAGCATCGTCAAATGTCATCAATGTGAAATGTATGACGATGGTGTCAGATAATGATTAGGTTACCATAGCTCGGTTTTGATTATTCTTGAGTCAAGAAGTTTGGGCATTGTTCGGACAAATGGCCTCTCCCACAGGTGTATGACAAAGAGCTGGAAAATGAGTTTGACAACTTCGAGGAGTGGCTTCACACTTTCAGCCTGCTCCGAGGCAAAATTGAGGATGACGACACAAGTCTTGATGAAGATCGCATCGTGGGTCGCTTTAAGGTCAAATTGGAGGACTGTCGAACATACACATCCGAGATTGATCCTAACACTTTCTTCCCCCTCACTAAACTTCTCTTCTGAAGTTTCCTTGCATGCATTTGTAGAACGCTCCTTTGCTATTGTCATCGCCGAGAACCGAAGGGGCCCGGCGATGACGTGCGCTGAAAGGGAGTACTCAGTTTTCACCCAGCTTTCTTTCTTGTTTGTTTGTTTTCTTGTTTGTTTGTTTGTCCGGGCGATATCTCAGCTATCCTTTGAGCTAGGAAGCTGAAATTTTGGCACAATAGTGAGAAAGTGCTTTGGCAAAAAGGTTATATTTTTGTTTTTTGATTAATCAATTAATTGATTAATTCTTATCAATTAATTAAGTACTTATTTATTTCCTTTCTCATCTGGGCAATATCTCAGACACCTTTTGAGCGAGGAAGCTGATATTTCGACACGACAATGTCCAAGTGATTTGGCTGTGAAGGGTATTTTTAATTTATTTATTAATTATTTCATTATTCGATTAATGACTTGATTAATTACTTTTTTTTATAAAGTTATAGATTCGGATGAAACGGTGGTGGTTTAGATATTCTATTTGCCAATTGATTAATTATTTAATTATTTTACGATTATTGTTTATTTATTTTCGTTATTTGTCACCTATTTATTTTCGTTCTCATCTGGTCAATATCTCAGGCACCATTTGAGCTAGGAAGCTGATATTCTGACATGACAGTGACCAAGTGATTTGGATGTAAATGGTATTTTTACTTGCAAAATCGAAGATTTTTCAAGTATATTGGTCGGTTGCGTTTGTGGTTCTGTCTGTCTGTCTGTCTGTCTGTCTGTTTGTTTGTCACCAGCCTACAGGTCACAATTCTAAACCGATCATCATGAAACTTCACAAAGTGCTATAGTTCGTCCCAATTGAGAAGCCTATTGTTTTGGGGATCAAAAGGTCAAAAGTTCAACATAGGCCAAAGGTCACCAACTTTGCCAAATTTTTTTAATCCTCAATTTTCATCCGATTGACTTGAAATTTGAAGAGGACTTGCATATCTGGTCACTGAATTCAACCACCAAGTATATTTGAGGTGAACATAGGCCAAAAGGTCAACATAGGCCAAATTTCTAAAATCCTCAATTTTTATCCGATTGACTTGAAGTTTGAAGAGGACTTGCATATCTGATCACTGAGTTCAACCACCAAGTATATTTGAGGTGAACATAGGCCAAAAGGTCAACATAGGCCAAATTTCTAAAATCCTCAATTTTTATCCGATTGACTTGAAGTTTGAAGAGGACTTGCATATCTGATCACTGAGTTCAACCACCAAGTATATTTGAGGTGAACATAGGCCAAAAGGTCAACATAGGCCAAATTTCTAAAATCCTCTATTTTCATCCGATTGACTTGAAATTTGAAGAGAACTTGCATATCTGGTCACTGAATTCAACCACCAAGTATTTTTGAGGTCAATATAGGCCAAAAGGTCAACATAGGCCAAAAGGTAAACATAGGCCAAATTTCTAAAATCACCAATTTTCATTTGATTGACTTGAAATCCTAAGAGCATTTACATATACGGTCAATAAATTCAACCACCAACTATTTTTGAGGTCAACATAGGCCAAAAGGTCAACATAGGCCAAGTTTTTAAAATCCTCAATTTTCCTCCGATTGACTTGAAAGTTGAACAGCATTTGCACATTGAGTCACGAAATAGGGAAACTAACTATTTTTGAGGTCAAAAGAACAAAGGTCAACTCAAGGTCAACCTTATAAAATCATCATTTTTCATCTGAAAAATCGTCACTTTTCTTCCTGTTGACCCGAGCTTTGATCAAGATTGTCAATTTTAATCTTGATGAAATGGACAATTTGCTGTATCGATGGAATTTTTTTCTTGGGGGTGGGGGGCGGCTTTTGCAAGTATCGTGCTTTGCATGACGTCGTCTTGTTTATTTATTGATTAATCAATTAATTATTTAATAAATCGAATAATCACCCAATTAATTAATTTTCACAAGGTTACAGATTCAGGTGAAACGGTGGTGGTTTAAATATGTTGTTAGCCAATTGATTAATAAATAAATTCTTTTACAATTATTATTTATTTATTTAGCATTTACTTTGAATGTAGCTCTACTTGTTTTATTTTGTTTTGAGTTGTAAATGCAAGAGAAGGGTAGACCCCAAAGTCATTCAGATCAACCTCATGTAACAAAGGAAGTGATCAAGTGTCAATCACAATGAGTGTTCTAGCATAACACGTAGACCGGACCAGGTAGGACAGGTAGATTATCCCCATCCTGTTAATGAACCAGGTTGCATTTTATTGACAGCTCTTTCTTAATCAGTTTGAGTGATAGCTCAGATGAAGCATCAGCCCACGGGTCCTAAAATGTTCTTCCGCTCTTTCACTCCCTCTTTCTGTTCTCTTCACCCTCTCTTTTGCTCAAGGTCATCTGCCATCTGCTTGGAAATCAGCCAACATCACCGCTTTGCACAAAAAAGGTTCAAAAACAGATCCTAGCAACTACAGACCAATCAGCCTTCTCCCAATTATCAGTAAAGTCATGGAATCCATCATTGCTTCAGATATGAAATCTTTCCTCTTCTCCAATGGCTTGATCTCTGATCATCAATTTGGTTTCAGACCTGGTCACTCTACTCTGGACATGCTGCTTCTGCTTTCTCAACAATGGATGGAGGTCCTCAACGCCAAACAGGAAATTAGAGCCGTCTCCCTTGACATTTCACGTGCCTTCGATACGGTCTGGCACCCCGCTCTGCTCACCAAACTCTCCTCCTTTGGTATCCATGGAAATCTCCACGCATGGCTGGCGGACTTCCTCTCTGGTCGTAGTCAACGTGTGGCCCTGAATGGGTTTCTCTCATCTCCTCTTCCTGTTCAGGCTGGAGTTCCCCAAGGTAGTGTTCTGGGCCCTGTGCTTTTTCTGGTCTTCATCAATGATCTCTCTGACTCTCTTGAAAATCCTCTCTATCTCTTTGCTGACGACTCTACTCTCTGTCGCTCCATTCCTCATCCCTCAGATCGGCAGTCTGCAGCCTCCTCACTCTCTGCAGACCTGGACAAAATCACAGACTGGGCAAACAAATGGAACATGTCTTTCAATCCTGATAAATCTCACACTCTTACGATGTCTCTCCGAAAAGACCGACTGGAAAACCCTCCCATCCACTTTCTGAATAATCCTCTCCAAGAAGTTCTGTCACTCAAGCTTTTGGGTCTCACTATTTGCCATGATCTTTCCTGGGAAAACCACATTTCAAATCTGGCCTCCAAAGCCAGTCGCCGACTGGGCATCCTTCGTCGTGCGAAGTCCTTCCTTGGCACACCTGAGCTCCTCACCACATACAAGGCTTTCATCCGCAGCTCTATGGAATACTGCTCTCCCCTCTGGTCTGGTGCTCCTGCCTCACACCTAGCTCGTCTTCACGCTGTTGAAACCAAAGCGATCAGAATCATTGGAATCTCCCGCGATGAAGCTAACTCCAAGGGCCTTTCACTCACTCACCGCAGGCAGGTTGGTGGTCTTTCCGTCTTTTACCGACTCCTCTCTGGCCTTGCCCCCCCAGCTCTCTCTGGGCTCTGTCCCCCAAATATTCCTACAGGTCGCACAAGATCTGCCTGCAACCCTCTTATGGTTAAACTGCCAAAATCAAGACTTTCTGCTCACCTTCACTCCTTCATTCCTCTTTTCTCCCGCCTTTGGAACAAACTCCCTCACTCTCTTCAATCCCACTCCACCCTCCAGTTCTTTAAAACAGCTGTTCACCACCATCTCTTATCCTCCCCCATCCAAAACCTTGATCTTTTCTACCCCCGCTAATTTCTGTCCCCTTGTGTTTTATACCTCTCCCCCCCCCCCCCCCCCCCCTTCCCACGCCTCCTGCCCCCAAGCCCTCTCCCTCCCACACTTCTCCCTGCTCTCAAATGTTGTTGTGTGCTTCCCCTTCTCTCCCCATCTTGTCTTCCGCTCCCTCTTTTTGTATATTTTGTTTGTCTGGTTGATTTGTTTGTGAAATAAATGTTCGCTCTTTCACGAGCCTCGATTCAGTATACAAAAAAAAAAAAAAAAAAACCGACACATGTTCTGCATTTGTAAAGCATTGCATGTGTTTTCCATTTAATGTTTGAATGTTGCTGCTGCCATGTGCAGTGCCGAAAGAAAGTCCACACCCCCTTTAAAAATTTTCACCTTTTGTTGCCTTATAACTTTTCCCACTTTTATTTACACATCGTAACCCACAACTTCCAAGTGAAAAACAAATTCAACAAATTTCAGAAAATTCATTAAAAATACAACGCTAGAATATCTTGGTTGGATAAGTGTAATTTAACACAGGTAGAGGCCAATTAACTTGGTGTGTGATTTTGATGGTGATTAGTTACACCTTAGCTAATTTACAATTGCTATTATAAGGGGGCTGGATGCTTATCCAACCAATATGTTGTAGTTTTGTATTGTTAATTAATTTTCTGAAATTCGTAGAATTTGTTTTTCACTTGGAAGTTGTGGGTTACGATGTGTAAATAAAGGTGGAAAAAGTCTGGTTTAATGCATTTTAATTCCAGGCTATAAAGCAACAAAAGGTGAAAATTTTGAAATGGGGTATATATAGACTTTCAATAGGCACTGCAAATAATAATCGAGGTATTTATTGAAAACATGTACACATGTCCACTGCAGGGATCCCTATGTGTGTACAAGATTCCTCCATATGAAGAAGCCATAAGAGACATGAATTACGATCCACAGGTGGGGATGTTCCAAGCAATACCCAGCAACGACCCGATTGCAGTTCTCGTCAGAGTTTATGTCGTGAGGGTGAGATTTCATCTGCATTTATTTTAATGACCATACATAATCGCATAAATTCAGCTGGCAGGATGGCCGAGAGGTACTCACACCATCAACACATATCATCCAATCAAGATGCAATTGCTTGAGTGCCATGTCGGCATAAACTGGTGGAGAAAAAAAAAAAATGATGACGTCATCGGTCACGTGGTTTGGCCGCCATCTTGGAAAAACGGAAAAACTTTGCACCTCTATATCTCCGAAAGTGCTGAATAGAAAAAATTGAGACCTGGCTCATTGTCAAGTACTCTCCATGGGGAATAAGATATGTTAATGATGATGACATCAGTGCCTTCATTATGATGTCATCATTCGACAAGTACAACGCTTTATCTGATCTGTATGAAAATAAAATTAATAAAATTACTGCAACTGTTAGTCCGATGGACACAGGATTTTGACCATAGGAGCGCCTACTCCTGTAGAATTTTTGTGGTGATAATTATGGCGTCATAGGTCATGTGGTGCAGGAGCCATCTTGGAAAAACCAAAAAACGTTGCACCTCTATATCTCCGAAACCACTCCATGGAAAAAAAAATGAAACGTGGCTCATTGTAAAGAACTCCACATGGGGAATAATTGTTGTTAACGATGACATCATTGGTGCCTTAATTATGACTTCATAATTAGCCTGGTGTTGGCTTAGCGGTTAGGGTGCCGGCTTGGGGATCCTAGGATCGTGGGTTCGAATCCCGGTCGATCGCTGAATTAACGCCAGGGGGGTTGACTCAGCCTGTCATCCTTCCGAGGTCGGCAAATTGAGTACCAGCTTGCTGGGATGAATGATCCCGGTGTGTACCCCGGTTTAGAATAGGTACACCGTATCCCTGCGCATCATAAGAGCGTGACCAAGGGTTGGTGCCAGGAAGGGCATCCGGCCATAAAACCATTGCCTCAAACAGGGAACCATGAATGTCATGGGGCCCGCAAGGCTAACCCCCGCAGCGGGGAAAATGGCCTTAAAACGATCATTCATTCATTCAATTCGACAGGGACAATGCTTAGTCTGATCAGTTTGAAATTTATTGAGCGTGATCTTCACAACGATTACATTTGAGGATATAAATTTATGATGTCATTGCTCACGTGGTCTGGCAGCCATATTGGTTCAAAAAAAAGAAAACTTCAAAAACAGCAACAGTTGGATCGCACCAGATTGACTGTGCAGGGTAAGTATTCTATGAATACCATCTAGTTTATAAGGTTAACATCTCGTTTGATTTATTATTTATCCCCCTGCCAATAGAACCTAAAATCCCGATTAAAAGGCCAATTTCACCTAGAACCTAGTGTGTGTGTGTGTGTGTGTGTGTGTGTGTGTGTGTGTGTGTGTGTGTGTGTGTGTGTGTGTTCGTGTGTGTTCGTGTGTGTTCGTGAACAAGATATCTGGAAAAGTTCTGAACGGATTTGGATGAAAGTTGGTGGGATGGTTGCCCTTGGGATAAGGAAGAATTGATTAGTTTTTTTTTTGGTGAAGCTCAGGATATTATTCCCGATCCAGGAATTTTTTGAAAGATTTTTTTTTTTTTTTTTACATTATCTTCCATATACATATACTGTATATATATATATAAGCCTGGTGTTGGCTTAGCGGTTAGGGTGCCGGCTTGGGATCATAGGATCCTGGGTTCGAATCCCGGTCGATCGCTAAATTAACACCAGGGGGGTTGACTCAGCCTGTCATCCTTCCGAGGTCGGCAAATTGAGTAACAGCTTGCTGGGATGAATGATCCCGGCGTGTACCCCAGCTTAGAATAGGTACACCGTATCCCTGCGCATCGCAAGAGGCGACTAAGGGTTGGCGCCAGGAAGGGCATCTGGCCATAAAAACATTGCCTCAAACAGGGAACCATGATTGTCATGGGGCCGGCAAGGCTAACCCCCGCTCTAGCGGGGAAAATGGCCTTAAAACGATCATTCATTCATTCATTCATTATCTTCTACATATTCAATACTTAACATTGTGATATGAAAATAGTTTTCATATTTGTTGTAAATGTAGTTTAAACTCGTGGTTATGCGTTAGAGCGGTGTATTTTTTTTGGCAGCGTCGTCTTCAATGTTCTTTTTTTTATTTCTAATAAAGACATATTCTGTCATTTTAAAACCACCAAAGTGTGTATTCGGTTTCCCCGTTTCATAAAATGTATCGTTTGATACGTATAATGCTTTAAAACTGTTTTTTGTTTTTTTGTTTTTTTTAACCTCAGAAGAGATATCAACATTTAGCTCAGCGAATGTCATTCGCGGTGTCAGTATTTGATGAACTTATAAAGACTTAGTTCCAGATTTGTCAATGGCTGAGGTATATTAACAAACAAATAAAACAGATTTGGCAAAATTCCAACTTTTAAAAAAAAGATCGCATATTCACCTAGGGTTGTGAGTGGCTGAAGAAGAAGAAACCTCGCATGGGCTTCCCAGACCAAATAAATAATTCTGGTTCTGGCTCTGCGATTTTCAGGTTTATTACTCCCGCCAGAGAGCAATGCATTCGATCGTGTCCGTCCGTGTGTGTGTGTGTGTTCGTATGTTCGTGTGTTTGTGAACAAGATATCTGGAAAAGTTCTGAACGGATTTGGATGAAAGTTGGTGGGATGATTGCCCTTGGGATAAGGAAGAATTGATTAGTTTTTGGTGAAGCTCAGGATATTATTCCCGATCCAGGAATTTTTTTGGGAAATTTTTTTGGGAAAGATTTTTTCTGTTTTACTGCATTAAAGCTTTTATTCTTATTCTTAAATGATGTTTTTCTCCTCTAATTCCGAGATATATCAAAATACATTCTCTGACAGGGCCTACTTTCTTTTTCATTTATTGTTTTGGGGAGAGGGGATGTTAAACAAAACGTATTATTCCAACTAAACCCACGGCGGGAGTATGCGCTCTACTGAGTGGCGTTCTCGTTCCTATTGTTGCCTCACACTGTGCTGACTGCTTGAGCTCTATCAACCACCCCTTGATCTTTCTCCTGTGCAACACACTCCATAACCTCCCCATGCACATTAACTAGTCTTAACTTTACTGTTTCTGTACATGCTCGATATCTTGCATTTCCTAACATTCCCTATCAGTCAATGTTTTCCCCATGTTGTGGGTGTCCATGCTTTCCTGAATCGGATTACGGCCTCACCCCTCTCTTCCCCAAATTTTTGGTGCCATTTTGAAATTCTACTGTTTATCCCACTATCCAAATCATTTCTATCAGGTACAGCACAACTTGCAATTTTCCAGTCTTCCATCCATCCTGTCCTTCTCCCGTATCATTCAAACGTTAATGGTACGAGGGGCATTCAACATGTTCTTGGAATGAGATACTTACGACCATCCAAGCAACGCCGATGGTTATCTTAATGGATCTACATATTGAATATACTAGGACGTGCCCGTACGTGGGTGCCCGTTCCTTGGTGCGGCCCAGCATCTAGTCGAGACCCAGTCACCCAGGCCGATCACCCATTCCGACCCCAAATTCCTCATCGACGATAACTAAACAATATATTGTTACAGACGTGGTGGTGGATGTTATTTACCGAGCGGTTTGGTATGACCACGTCTGCACAAGTTACCCGATTATACCCGAACGTTGACTAATCGCGCTACGCTAGATCAATGAAGGAAAAGACACACGGCTGGGATTAAAATGACTCGACACCAGGGATACGGTTCTCAAGACCTCCGGAGGAGATTATATTCGTTCGGAAGGTTAGATTACAACTACAAGAGGGACAGCAAAGGAAGATAGGCACTTAGACACAATCTTATATTAACCCCAACAGACGACAGATAAACGGGACAAAAGGCTGACTCACACGGGGATTGATGGCTAGGAAAGGCAGGATCGATGGCTCCAGGTGCACCTGGGCTCAGGGACAGAATCGGCTCGGTCCGGTCCAGAGATGCAGCATGCAGGGAGGTCGCAGCGCTCGGAGGTAGTGACTTGCTCTTCTTCAAGCTGGGGGCGCATCTGACGTCACGTCCGGTGAGTCGCTTCGTATATCCGGCGGGGAGTGACACGCCCGCGGCTCGTTAGCTCCGCCCCAGATGGAATCGGCTCGTTGCTTCTCACTGGGTGCGTGCGGGGGGTTACCGGCTCCGCCCCTTGACGAGGGGCTGACAGGGAGCCCCTTCGTGGTAACCCCGTGGAGCGCATGGTCATGGCGGCGAACCGAGCCGGTGTGAGGACGCACACTCCCCCCGCGCGCCGTTGTTGTAGTTGTTGTTGTAGCTGTAGTTGTTGTTGTTGCTGTAGTTGTTGTTGTTGTTGTAGTTGTTGTTGTAGTTGTTGTTGTTGTTGTTGTTTGGGGAAGAAGATGGGAGTAGGTAAGGGAAGGTCCTAAACTCACTACTGGTGCCATATAATCACATTCTGGTGCAACGAAGAGTCAGAATTAATGGAAAGGAGTCCTTAACTGACATAGACTAAGAATAATTAGCAAGATGTCCGAAAGTTGTCTACGTGAGATGCGGTGGACCTGGGCACGACATTTAATGGGGGAAAAAAAGGGAAGGTCGGCTCTACTGATTGTTGTTTACAGACAATGGGACTAGGGAATGGGGGATTGGGGATAGTTGGGGAGTATTGGGGAAATAGGGGAATATTTACAAGCGGATATGGAGGCCAAATTCCATATTCGCAACATTGCACCCTTCTCTACCCTCGGGGCGTCCCGACCCGATAAATTTTTACCTACTTTAGTGTGGCACGCAATGTAGTTCCCTCTACTATTAACTCTACCCTGAGTGCGACAGTTTTACAGATATTCACAAATGAGTAAATATGTCCCCCTGCGACGTTGCACCCTTCTCCTCACAGAAACACACCCACAGGATAACCGAATCCGGAAAGAATCCTCAAACTAAACATACAGCCGGTAGGGAGCATTATTTACACAAGACTACGCTGATATTTACACTACGATCCAGGACCTGTTTTTGGAGGAACACATGCAGATGTTATGCATAGAGAGAGAGCACGCATGCCAGCATCGATACACCAACCCACGAGTGCTCTGTGGCCTACGGCCTTTAATAATGTGCAGAGCACCCCTTCCAAACACCAAAAGCACCACCCCATCACACAGTGAGCACCATCCGGTGCACCAATAAAGTGTTTATGAATCATTGTGTGGTGTCGCAGCCGGCCGATGTTCTGCCGCTGGTCTTGCCTTCGTGTGGTGCACTTGGCCTTCTTACTTCTTTCAAAAATAAAGAAAGGCGCCAACCGCGTCCATTTCTCTATTGTGGCCGTCAGGGGGCCAACTGTTAGTGGTTCACCTTGTATGGCATAGGTGCCACGTTGACCCATAGGTCCATCCATGGGTGGTGCTTGGCCGCATAAGAACTGCGGTCCATGGTGGGTGGCCACAAACATTGCGGTCCATATGGTGTATCGATCCAGGCAGCAAACAGCGAAAGTGCAGGCCCACAACTGCGAAGCCAGCACCTCTCTCTCCTCTCTCTCTACCCCAAAGCCAGATCCTCGGAGGTGGGAGACAAAAGAAGCAGACAAGTGAGTAAGGTGGTAAGGGCGCAAAAGTGCACGCAATACAAGATGATGCACACTGGGGGCACATGGGAACCAGGTGAGACAGGTACGTTCCTATCGTACGCCCCTTCCCCCACCAGGTAACCTACATAGCCCCTCCCTTACCCCTTACTGTATCCACAAAACACAACACTACCCATAAACATCTACTTTACAAATCAACAAACATCCCTACTGTCTTCCCCGTTCCTCCCATAAACCAAATTCGTCTTCTCTCCCTCCTAACCAATCAAATTTGCTATTTCCAACTCTCATCAAAATTTGCCATCTCCAACTCAACATCAAAATTTGCCATTACCAATTCATCATCAGTCCCTCCTAGGGAGGGAGAGATGGAATCACCCCAATGTCTCATCCACGTCGTGATGCGTCTCACAAATCCTCACAGCAATTCTCATTTCCTGCACACAGAACAAAGAAAACACAGGTGTGGAGTCATCATCATCACCACAGGTAAGTGGCTGCGTATGGTGCGACAGGTTCGTCAATCCTAACTATTTCCTAAATGACTTTAACAACTTTACACTACCCGGGGTCTTTCTCCGGCCAAACCATTGGCCCTCTTACACTATGGGTTCTAAAAACCAATTCCCATTGGCCAAACTGTGGTGCTTTTCAATTTGGGGTCTCACTCCCCCGATTCATCTCCCGGTGTCCTCGCACAATTTCTGGGCTGTGGCGTGTACCTCTCCCAGTGGGTCTACCCACCTGCACACCTCCACCACTGCAGTTGCCTCCGAGCTTACCTGCTCCTTACCCTAACCTAACTACCTGGGGAAGGCCCTCTGGCGCTCGCCCCACTCGGTGCCCTCTCTGGCACTGGGCTACCCGGGTCCATCCTCCGGATCCTCGGGCCCCATCCACAACTCTACCGGCTCCCAGAGCCCACCTGCGGCCTCACCTGGCCGACATCCTCACAGTGGTGGAGTGCCCAACCAACTACAGACACTAACAGGCTACACGCCCAGCCATTTCCACAACACTAATGCACCCATTCACAACACCATTCTGCAACCGCACCACAGATGCCAATATCCTACCACAATTTACCTGTACCCTCTACCTAACACTTACACTACCCGCCCCGGGTACTCGTGAAAAGGGTCCACTCTTCCCCCATCCACACCTTCGCACCATGCACACCACTCCGTACCACTTACTCCAACTCTCTCCACACACCTGTACTTGCACACCTGGTGCCACCTGCACCCTTCTCTCCCCAAGCGCATTCGCGCTGATCCACAACACTCACTACTCATACACGGCTCCACACACCTGTCCAGTTGCACACCTGTGCAATCACACCTGTTCAATTCTCACACACACGGCATCATCTCAGCTAACTACTCCCTTCTGAAACTTGCGCTTCCCAGTCGTCCCTTTAAACTATTGCGCTCCCTCGTCATTATCATCCACACTAATCTACCTGCGTCCCCACTACAGGTATCAGTCACTAACTAAACTTAACGTTACCTAATGTCAATCTCTTCTAGATCCCTACCATATAACCTAACCCACCCGGGCTAGTTTTCACTGCCATACACCCCATAATCTAGTGCTCCTTTGCCCCCACATGGGAAGGGTGGCAGGGATGCCACCCTTACCCACCGGGCCCATCGCTCACTACCAATTTTGCACATCAAATTTCAACAAATCAAAAATTTGCCAATCACTACCCATCATCTGCCAATCACTACTGCCAATCCCTTGCCAATCATCAAATTTTGTTTTTCTCCAATTTTGGGTCCAAAACACTAACCTCATCACCCAGTCTACTCAATAATGCCTCTCGGTGCGCCAATTCCTGTCCAAAGCCCGGCTTCGTAAAGCCAAGCAATGGATGCTGGTTGTTTTGTGCCGGCGGCAGGATGCGTCCGGCACTCGGTGCAGGGACGGGGGCTTACCCGGGCCGAGATCCCACGCACCACCTCGGCGTGGAGCCATCCAATGTCCCGATCTCGACCTGCCGGCACGTCTCCACAAAACGTGGTCGCCATGACGACCCTTCCTATCCAGCTGCCCGCTCCACCTAGTGGAGCCTGGACGCGGCCGTTCAAAGCGAGGCCCGGCACGCACCGAGGGCCCGCTTCGGCTAAAAGTCGACCTAACCTCTAACCTGGTTACCGTCGATGCTTCACCTGGATGCTTACACCCCGCAGCCCGTTCCTTGCTCACACATCCAGCCGTTTCCATGCTCCTCGTACCTTTCCTTACACACCTCGGTACACTCATTCCACTCACAGCCTTGGTCACACACCTGACCACCGAACACTTTGGCACACACTCGTTGGTCGCACACCTCACCAACACACCTCTTCGCACCCCCTCCTCGGTCACCTCCTCTGTGACAATCACAGGTGTGCCCTCATTCGCACACCCAACCACGTGCCTCACCACCAACTCCAGCGTGCATTCCTACTCACGCTCTACCATTCCAGGTGTGCATCCTTCCATCCCAGGTGTACATCCTCACTCACCTGTCACAACCAACTCACGCTCCTTGTCACTCTCACTACTCTCCCCTCCACTCTTGACAACGCACTCACCCTTACTCTTGACAGCGCACTCTTTCCTTGTGCACCTGTCCGTCACACACCTTTCTCGCGCACACTCTCCCGTTACACCCTCTGTAACACTCACCACAGGTGGACACTCTTCCTTACTTCTGACAGCGCACTCTTTCCTCATGCACCTGTCCGTCACACACCTTTCTCGCGCACACTCCTGCGCACACTCTCCCGTCACACCCTCTGTAACACTTACCACACCGCGCTTCCATGTGCTCCCTCGCACACGCGCTACGACCGACTCACTCTCGCCAGCACCCTCACTACTCCTTGGCACGCACTTTTTCCTCACACACCCCAGAGTCGGACTTCCTCGCACACCTCCTTTTTCGCACACCAGACCTGTCGCACACTTCACCAGTGGCCTCTCACGAACACCCGGGTCCATCTCGACCCCCAAGCTTCTTAAATCCCCTGGCGCATCATACGCACGACCATATTGGTCACCACTTACACCAGGTCCTCTTCCTCTTCGCTTCTCCTCCATCACCTGTGAATCCCTCATCCGGTTAATGAGCACATCATCACGATCCAAACACAGACTTTGGACCAATTCTTTTACTTCCTCCTTTATCTCCTTCTTATCCCCTCTCCGTCGCTTCTTAATTTCGCTCACCCCTTCTTCCACTTCCTCTAATTTCTGCTTCACCTCCTTTATTCCCCGGTACGTCTCCTCAAGCTCATCCTCTAAGGCTACCTTGACCGTTTCCAGGTGCGTCCTCACCTGCCGGTCCTTCGTCTCCATTACCTCTATCACCTCGTCCAACCTCGTTGTCAGTCCCTCACGTACCATCTGACATTCCCTCTTTGTCGCTATCAAGTCGTTTTTTATGTCGTTTTGTGTCGCTTTTAAACCTCCTAATACCGCAGTGTTCCTTTGAACCTGCTCCACTAACTCCGTTTGTCCCACCGTCAGCTGCTCCACCTCCTGCGTCAGGTCCTCTATGCCCCCTTGCAATTTTACAGTCCCCTTTCTCACCTCCTTCTCCATGTGCTCCTTACAGTGCCTCACCTCCTCGCGCACTCCTCCGACCTCCTCACTCACTCCTCTTCTGATCTCCTCTCCCATCACTTGCATCTCCTGCCCAGATGCCACCCTCATCTGCTCCATTTCCTCCCTGTGAGCATCCAGTTTGGTTTCTACCCCCATTCTGACCCCCTCTATCTGCTGCCCCATTTGGTTAACTTCCCTTTCCGCTTGGTCCCTCATGTCCCTCAATTTGCCTTCCATACTGTTTTCTAACCCCTCTAACCCATTTTTCACTCCCTCTATCTGATTCTCCTGGGCAGCCATTCTATTTTCTACCCCCTCTAACCCCTTTTGCATCCCTTCCATTTGATTCTCTTGAGCGGCCATTCTGTTTTCTACCCCCATTAACCCCTCCTGTATTTCCCCTAATCTATTGTCTAATTTCCCAAATTTCTCGTCTAATCCCTTAAAATTGTTGTCTAATCCCCTAAAATTATTGTCTAATCCCTCACCAGTACCCCTCGCTTCGTCCCTCATTACCCCCATTTCGTTATTCATTACCCCCATTTTTGCTTCTAGCCTCTCCATAAGGGCCCCCATTTGCAACATAAAAAGGTTCGGATCCACCAGGGGCGCTGCCACGGTCGCGGGCGCGGTGACCAGCGAGGCGCCATTTTGCGCTCCCGCAATGTCGGGCACAACGACGCTATTTTGTGCGTCTGCTACCCTCGCTGCTTCGCTCTCCTCGCGTCCCTCAATTTGGTCCTGGACCGAACCTGCCTCACTCTCCCCTACCGGACCCCAGCTGTCTTGGTCTGCCATAGCGCGACTTTCAAAATTCGGGTTTTTATTTTTGTAAAACAAATTCAAATTTCGCCGTTATAATTTCGCGCGGGAAACGCGCTCCGAATTGATTCTACTACAAATTTGGGCCTAATAAATTTAGTCCCGGGTTCGAATTCCACTCCTCGACACCAATTGTTACAGACGTGGTGGTGGATGTTATTTACCGAGCGGTTTGGTATGACCACGTCTGCACAAGTTACCCGATTATACCCGAACGTTGACTAATCGCGCTACGCTAGATCATTGAAGGAAAAGACACACGGCTGGGATTAAAATGACTCGACACCAGGGATACGGTTCTCAAGACCTCCGGAGGAGATTATATTCGTTCGGAAGGTTAGATTACAACTACAAGAGGGACAGCAAAGGAAGATAGGCACTTAGACACAATCTTATATTAACCCCAACAGACGACAGATAAACGGGACAAAAGGCTGACTCACACGGGGATTGATGGCTAGGAAAGGCAGGATCGATGGCTCCAGGTGCACCTGGGCTCAGGGACAGAATCGGCTCGGTCCGGTCTAGAGATGCAGCATGCAGGGAGGTCGCAGCGCTCGGAGGTAGTGACTTGCTCTTCTTCAAGCTGGGGGCGCATCTGACGTCACGTCCGGTGAGTCGCTTCGTATATCCGGCGGGGAGTGACACGCCCTCGGCTCGTTAGCTCCGCCCCAGATGGAATCGGCTCGTTGCTTCTCATTGGGTGCGTGCGGGGGGTTACCGGCTCCGCCCCTTGACGAGGGGCTGACAGGGAGCCCCTTCGTGGTAACCCCGTGGAGCGCATGGTCATGGCGGCGAACCGAGCCGGTGTGAGGACGCACACTCCCCCCGCGCGCCGTTGTTGTAGTTGTTGTTGTAGCTGTAGTTGTTGTTGTTGCTGTAGTTGTTGTTGTTGTTGTAGTTGTTGTTGTTGTTGTTGTTTGGGGAAGAAGATGGGAGTAGGTAAGGGAAGGTCCTAAACTCACTACTGGTGCCATATAATCACATTCTGGTGCAACGAAGAGTCAGAATTAATGGAAAGGAGTCCTTAACTGACATAGACTAAGAATAACTAGCAAGATGTCCGAAAGTTGTCTACGTGAGATGCGGTGGACCTGGGCACGACATTTAATGGGGGAAAAAAAGGGAAGGTCGGCTCTACTGATTGTTGTTTACAGACAATGGGACTAGGGAATGGGGGATTGGGGATAGTTGGGGAGTATTGGGGAAATAGGGGAATATTTACAAGCGGATATGGAGGCCAAATTCCATATTCGCAACAATATTATATGAATCGCACCGTACATACCTCCTTCTAGATCTTGTTCTTGTCTTGATATACTCACTCAGGCTCACTCTATCACGACTGAGTCCTCCCAGCTCCTCCAAATGGCGCCCGCTACGCCTCAAATTCACATCGGCCACGCCTACGCAACAACGTGTTCTGTGATTGGCTGGCCTACCCCGCAACCTGTTCTGTGATTAGTTTGGTAAATAAATCGCCATAGCTCGGTAACTACTTCTCCGATGAATATGAAACCTTGAAAAGGCACATCCTCAGGTCCCCAGCAATATATCTGGCAAGTTTCAATTAGATCGGACCCGTGGTTGTCGAGAAACAGCGGTCACAGACAAACACACACACACACACACACACACACACACACACACAGACACACACACATACACACAGAGATTACTGGAATTATATATACTAGGGCATGCCCGTACGTGGGTGCCCGTTCCTTGCCAAAAAAAAAAAAAAACGCTACCCGTACGCTCTACCCCGCCCGTACGCCCGTACGCCCGTAAACAAAAAAAACAACGCTCCGCTTCCGCCCTTCGCTCTGACTGAATTGGGAGAAATAATGCGCATAAGAAATCGAGAAATTATTATTTTCTCCGGAAGAAATCGAATTACGAACCGTAATGGCGCACGCGCTCGGCTCGCTCTCACATCGGCCACGCCTACGCAACAAAGCGTTCTGTGATTGGCTGCCGGAAGTGAAGTCTTCACTGTCCGGAAGGTCGCAAATCGCAGTTACGATGAATCGCAAATTAGTTTTAATTAGTTTTAAAACATAGTTTAACGGCAACATAGTTTTCCAACGTGAAATAAATGAATACGCTCTCAAATGTGCCGTCCGAGGCAGAGTCTGTTCACCACGTTCGGCACACGTGATAGCTCGCTGCTCTCTGATTGGTTGAATCGTTTTTTGGACATAGCTCGGTAACTACTTCTCCGATTAATATGAAACCTTGAAAAGGCACATCCTCGGGTCCCCAGCAATATACCTGGCAAGTTTCAAGTATATCGGACCGGTAGTTGTCGAGAAACAGCGGTCACAGACAAACATACAAACAAACATACATACATACATACATACATACATCTATCTATAATTCCAGCAATCTCTGTGTGTCTGTGTGTCTGTGTGTCTGTGTGTTTGTCTGTGACCGCTGTTTCTCGACAACCACGGGTCCGATATACTTGAAACTTGCCAGGTATATTGCTGGGGACCCGAGGATGTGCCTTTTCAAGGTTTTAAATTAATCGGAGAAGTACTTACCGAGCTATGTCCAAAAAACGCTTCAACCAATCAGAGAGCAGCGAGCTATCACGTGTGCCGAACCGTTAATGCAATGCAAGCGTTAATGCGTTAATGCAAGGCTTTTCTTTTTTTCCCTCTTCTCTTTCTACTTTTCCTTGCGATTAAATTGCAAACAGCCAAAATACGTTGGCGCTAATTGAATAATTGGCCATTAACACTAAAATAATCGTAACTGCGATATGCCAACTTCCGGACAGTGAAGCCTTCCCTGTTGTTGTTGTTTGCAGCAGCTGTTTGCAGCAAGGCAAGGCTTTTCTTTTTTTCCCTCTTCTCTTTCTACTTTGCCTTGCGATTAAATTGCAAAAAGCCAAAATACGTTGGCGCTAATTGAATAATTGGGCATTAACACTAAAATAATCGTAACTGCGATATGCCAACTTCCGGACAGTGAAGACTTCACTGTTGTTGTTGTTTGCAGCAGATGTTTGCAGCAAGGCAAGGCTTTTCTTTTTTTCCCTCTTCTCTTTCTACTTTTCCTTGCGATTAAATTGCAAACAGCCAAAATACGTTGGCGCTAATTGAATACTTGGCCATTAACACTAAAATAATCGCGTACGGGTAGCGTTTTTTTTTTTTTTTAGCAAGGAACGGGCACCCACGTACGGGCAATGCCCTAGTACATACATACATACAAACATACACACAGAGATTACTGGAATTATAGATACTAGGGCATGCCCGTACTATATATAAGCTAGGACGTGCCCGTACGTGGGTGCCCGTTCCTTGCCAAAAAAAAAAAAAAAAAAAAAATTTGTGTAGGGGTGTGTGTGTGTAAACATCCTAGGGCGTGCCCGTACGTGGGTGCAAAAAAACATGCGTGCAAACAACAACAACAAAAAAAAACTTTGAAACCACGTGGCAGTAACGACCACAGAACCCCCCCCCCCTCTATTTACATGAATGGTTTGGTCCATTCGCAACGACCACAGAACCCCCCCCCTCTATTTACATGCAATGGTTTGGTCCATTCGCAACGCCAAAGCGAACGGCGAACGGCTAAATCGCCATAGCTCGGTAAGTACTTGTCCGATTAATTTCAAACCTTGAAAAGGCACATCCTCGGGTCCCCAGCAATATACCTGGCAAGTTGCAAGTATATCGGACCCGTGGTTGTCGAGAAACAGCGGTCACAGACAAACAAACAAACGTACAAACGTACAAACGTACAAACAAACACACAGAGATTACTGGAATTATAGATAGATATATATATATATATATATATATATATGTGTATATATGTATATGTATATGTGTATATATGTATATGTATATGTGTATATATGTATATGTATATGTGTATATATGTATATGTATATGTGTATATATGTATATGTATATGTGTATATATGTATATGTATATGTGTATATATGTATATGTATGTGTATATATGTATATGTATATGTGTATATATGTATATGTATGTGTATATATGTATATGTATATGTGTATATATGTATATGTATATGTGTGTATATGTATATGTGTATATATGTATATGTGTGTATATGTATATGTGTATATATATATATGTGTATATATGTATATGTATATGTGTATATATGTATATGTATATGTGTATATATGTATATGTATATGTGTATATATGTATATGTATATGTGTATATATGTGTATATATGTATATGTGTATGTATATATGTATGTATATATATGTATGTATATATGTATGTATATATATGTATATATGTATGTATATATGTGTATATATGTATATATGTGTATATATGTATATATGTGTATATATGTATATATGTATGTATATATGTGTATGTATGTGTATATATGTATATATGTATGTGTATATATGTATGTATATGTATATATGTATGTATATATGTGTATATATGTATATATGTATGTATATATGTGTATATATGTATATATGTATGTATATATGTGTATATATGTATATATGTATGTATATATGTTTATATATGTGTATATATGTATGTATATATGTGTATATATGTATGTATATATGTGTAGTATGTATGTATGTATGTATATATGTATGTATATATGTGTATGTATGTATATATGTATGTATGTAAATATGTATGTATATATGTGTATGTATGTATATATGTATGTATGTATATATGTATGTATATATGTATGTATATATGTGTATATATGTATGTATATATGTATGTATATATGTGTATATATGTATATATGTGTATATATGTATATATGTATGTATATATGTGTATATATGTGTTATATGTATATATGTATATATGTATGTATATATGTGTATATACGTATGTATATATGTGTATATATGTATGTATATATGTATGTATATATGTGTATATATGTATGTATGTATGTATATATGTGTATATATGTATGTATGTATATATGTATATATGTGTATATATGTATGTATGTATATATGTGTATATATGTATATATATGTGTATATATGTATATATGTATGTATATATGTGTATATATGTATGTATGTATGTATATATGTGTATATATGTATATATGTATGTATATATGTGTATATATGTATATATGTGTGTATATATGTATATATGTATGTATATATGTGTATATATGTATGTATGTATGTATATATGTGTATATATGTATATATGTATGTATATATGTGTATATATGTATGTATGTATGTATATATGTGTATATATGTATATATGTGTATATATGTATATATGTATGTATATATGTGTATATATGTATATATGTATGTATATATGTGTATATATGTATATATGTATGTATATATGTGTATATATGTATATATGTATGTATATACTGTAGGACCCCGCTATTCACGGGTTATAAAATGTGACTTGTTTCTGTATTCGCGGAAGTGTCCCGCGAATTCGAGGTTTTTCAGGGACACATTGCTCGTCTTATTAAAACGTTGCCATTCCTTGGACCTTCATGATACAAGTTTCATGATACAAGACCTTCTCATTCAGATCCAAGTTTCAATGCCCCTCAAACATCGAAATACCAGCAGTTTTGTTCAGCACTAACATCGTTTATTGACAAAAGTTTTGAGTGAAGAATGTTCAGAGTTTATTATTTATTTGATTGGAGTACAGCAAGCGATTGGCAGAATCTGATTCGATTATAACCTTTGTCATGTCTCCATTGTGGATGTTGATCGCATTGTACCTTGCATTATAATTGGTAGTTTTGCCAAATTCTCCATTTACTGTATGTATCGACTTCTTGATCTTTGACCTCCGCAATGGCTCTGTGAAAGTATGAGCATGTAAAGAAAGAGGGAGTGAATCATTTGAAGTGAAATTATTTTTCCATCTGTGCTTCAGATTCAAGGTGGTGTCGCCATATATGTCATTCTGTCATCTGACAATGTAACCAGAGTTCTGATTTTGGCCTTTCAATGAATGTTAATCCTCAGGCGAATGACTTGCACCCTGCTGACGTCAATGGGAAGGCAGATCCTTACATCGTCATCAGACTGGGCAAGCATGAGATAAAAGACAAGGAAAACTACATTTCCAAACAGCTCAACCCTGTGTTTGGCAAGTAAGTCCTTTTCTTGTAATTAGCCTGTCCTCTGCGCAGCATCAGATGCGGTTTTGCAATCGTGTGTGTGTGTGTGTGTGTGTGTGTGTGTGTGTGTGTGTGTGTGTGTGTGTGTGTGTGTGTGTGTGTGTGTGTGTGTGTGTGTGTGTGTGTGTGTGTGTGTGTGCGTGCGTACGTACGTACGTACGTCCATCCGTCCCATAACATTTTACCATTTGAGTTTTGTCATCGAATTTTCACCAAAGCTTTGTGATGACAATACGAAGGCAAATTAATAATTTTGTCAAAAGTCAAAGGTCAGTGTCGCATAAAATCATCAATTTTCTTCCAATTGACCTAAAATTTAAATTTACCATTTGAGTTTTGTCATCAAATTTTCAACAAAGCTTTATTATGAGAATATGGCGAAGACAACTTAATTTGGTCAAAAGGTCAGCGTCACAAAATCGTCAATTTTCATCCGACTGACCAGAAATTTTACGAATTTGCATATGGGAAACTAAATTGATTCAACAATCAAAAGCTAGAAGCTGATTGGTGTTTTTTTAGATCAAACGGTCAAGGTTGCTTAAAATCACCAATTTCCACCCAATTGACATGAAATTTCATGGATTTGCATATTGGGAAACTGAATTGGTTCAACAATCAAAAGCTGGAATCTGGGGGGGGGGGGGGGGGAGTTTAGATCTAAAGCTCAAAGGTCAAGGCTGCAAAAAATCATCAATTTTCATTTTGTATTTTTAAAAACTGTTTTCATTATTATGAGCATACGGAAGAAGAAGAAGAAGAAGAAGAAGAAGAAGAAGAAGAAGACGTCTAATTGCAAACGGACGTGGATGGGATTTGCATTTTCAGATGCTTTTGAGTTAAATCTTGCTTCCCTCATTCCATAAAAAGTTAAATCGTTCTTTCCGCCCAAAGCTGACACAGTTGTACGTCTCACTTTTGGTCAGGTCCTTTGACATCGAAGCGACGTTTCCCATGGACTCCATGTTGACCGTGGCCATTTATGACTGGGATCTGGTGGGCACAGATGACCTCATCGGGGAGACCAAGATCGACTTGGAGAATCGTTTGTACAGCAAACACAGGGCTACCTGTGGCCTCTCAAAGCACTACAGCACGTAAGTTATTCTACATGGATGTTAGGATAGATTAAATTACGTACAAGGCCGAGATGTGTATACATTGAACACACGAGCTGTGATGGTCCAGTTGGGTGTTTGTCTGTGTTGAATTATGCTTGTAGAAATATCCCACCAGCATGTATTCAAAGAGAAACTGGAGTGAAATGATGACCTGTGGTCCATCATAGAAATGGTTACAACACATGGCGAGACTCGATGAAGCCCACGCAGATCCTGGCCAAGCTCTGCAAAGAGGCCAAGCTGGAACCGCCACAGTATGGGCCGGAGGGTCGGGTGCGTGTTGGAAATCGTGTCTACACTGGCGCCACTGAGATTGACGATGAGAACGGTACAAATTGCACCACACGTAACCTTTGCAAGACCTGGCCTGGTTATGAAATGCAAATTTGATCCGATTCTAAACTGTTTGTGTGACGTTGTTGTTGTTGTTGTTGTTGTTGTTGTTGTTGTTGTTGTGCACCATGCTCTATACAGAGTATCGGTTCTACCAGCGTAATTTATTGGCTCGGGTTGCAACCCTGGACCCAATCCCACCAAATGTGACTGCCAGTTTATGGTCCATCCGAGGGGCATTAACGTCACAGCGTACATATTGAGGAATCACCCGACCTGCAAAACACCAGGGTGACAGTTTATAGCTTGGCCGAGATTCAAACCTAGGCTGGACAGCTCAGAGGACAATGCACATATGTCTAGACTCCAGAGTATCCTGCTTGCCTGTGTGACGAGCGTTCTTGTTTTGAGTTCGCTTTGCAAAGTTTGGCCATTTGGGAATGACAGAGTAAACCCGGTGAAATGGTGAACTCATTGTGCCACCTGGCTGGTAGCAGGTCAGAAGAAGCAGACCGATGAGCATGTTGCACTGGTGGCTCTTCAACACTGGGAAGAGGGGTTGTCCACAGGGTTCAAGCTCGTGCCTGAACACATCGAAACAAGACCCTTGTTGCATGTCGAAAAGCCTGGCATGGAGCAGGTAAGGTCCATGAGCTGAGGGTCCTCCACATTACTGATAGATTTCTTTCAGAGGTAAACTACATAAAAATTGCTTTCTCTGTTCTTTTCAGCATTCGTTTAATTGTCTGAATCCGTTTTGAACTCGTCGAAATTGAATGTTTGAAGTAGGGCCAGCAATCTGGTGTCTGACGTTCACCACAAAGCTTGCAATTGATCTTGGATTTACAATGATGGTGGAAATATCAAACAGGTGTTGTAAAAGTTGATGTTGACCTTGTTTTCACGGACTTGTTTCACATGTTTTGCCTGACCTTGTTGAGATGTGGCTGAACCGGTTTGAAGATGTTGTGCAGACCTATATTCAGATGTGCAGACGTGCATGGGATTTTCTGCAGGGCCGCGTGGAGATGTGGGTGGACCTCTTTCCAGCTGATGTGCCCAAACCCGGACCCCCTCTCGACATCTCACCACGAAAACCAAAGAGGTGCCATATCCGCTAGGCCTTTGTGGGCACTTCCAGGAAATTTCTTAAAACTTTCAACTCGACAACAAGGAACACAAAAGGAACACTCAAATATATCCAGAAGTTTATTTGTGTGATCTCCTCTTTTTTGTGTGCCTTCATATACACATATGCATTCAATACAAGTTGGTCATTTCATTGTTTTTCTTTGCGATGAATTAAATACCTTTTATTTGTTCATTTATTAGTAAATAAATACTGTAAATGAAATTCAAGCTGTTTCCTCATGTCTTTGTCTGTGTAACAGCCTGGAGCTACGCATCATAATCTGGAATACGGATGACGTCATATTGGAAGATGACTCTTTGCTGACCGGAGAAAAGTCTTCAGATATTTTCGTTCGAGGGTAGGACAATGTTGAGCAATCGTGCAAACACTGGAAAATACTTTATTTGATGCAGTAATTTGATTTTTTCAATTCCGCAGATTTGATCACTTGTTTCGAGGCTCATCATTCACTGACACCGAAGTTGTATGCAAGAGAGGGTCTTGATTTGTTGATGTTTGACTCACGTCGGGAGCTTGAATTTAGCCAGGGTATCGGCAAATGAGCCTAACTCTTCAAACACCTGGTCTGCACTCTCATCTTTGAATTGTCTTGCAAAGCATGGATCCTCAACCAAACTATAAACCGTCACCCTGGTGTTGCGCCTGCTCGGCGAAGCATCATTGTATGCTGTCCATCAGAAAGATGGTATGCGAGTGGAACCGTCAGACAGCAATGGTCGTTGGTGGACGTTTCAGATAAAGGTATCGTTTAATTGTCTGTAGCCTGAAGGTGTAAAAGTGGCTTCGAGGGGAGGGAAAGCCCTGTCCACCTTCAGCAAGAGGCACACTCAGGATTCCGAGGGATACCCAATGCTTCCCATTCCAAAAGCAGTCCACCAACGTCCTTTGCAACTTAGCCAGAGACCAATCAGGAACACTTATGCAAGAAAGCCTGAACAACAATTTGGGAAGGACAAATTATTTCAGTAAAAGAGTTCTCCTAGTAGTAGTAGTAGTAGTAGTAGTGGTAGTGGTAGTAGTAGTAGTAGTGGTAGTCATCGTAGTGGTAGTTGTAGTCGTCATCGTCCGTATGCAGCATGTGACTGCAGGTCAGCATTAATTATTGTGGAAGCTTATACCTGTTGTAGGGTTTATTTCTGCAATTGGTTCCTCCAGGTTTTTATGGTACCTCGGGGTTTCTTAGACCCTTAGGAGTCTCAAACCGCCGTTTAGGTTTTTGCTTTTTCTTCCTTTTTTCTGCCAATGACCGAGCTGTGTCTCGGAGCCAGCTAGGACTTTCGGAATGAAATTTTGCATCAATAATGGGAATATAAATCGATTATTGGGAAAAGTATGCAGGGTCGACATGATTTTTTTTGAACTTGACCTTACTTTTAAGGTCATGACCTAATCATAGACATTTTAACATTTTTCATCACAGCTCAACTAAGTTTTGTCCTATCAGAACAAAATTTCCCTCTATGGATGGCCAAGTATAATCTGCATTTACGCTTTATTTACATCATACCACTCCGGTTTAAAGGCCAAGGTCATATGGCGGTCTGATAAATAATGCGTTTTTCATCGCTCAATTTTGCCAATGCGGAATTGCAAAGACTGCTTTGGTCTTCTGATACGTTTTTGCATCATAATAGTGCACCTGGACTGATGTTGTGCACCTGATATTTGATTGGTGTCCTTGACATAGTTTTTACGGAATGGGATCTAATTTACTTGAATAATTTTCCTCCGATTTTTATGAGGTTAATTTTTATGGATAAATTGTATGTGGGGACACGTTTTCTTAATTTGCACTCCACCCGAAGTGTTGAAGGTCTGGGCCATCATTGGATCGTGGGTGCCGGGGGAGGCTTTAAGATGACAGATATCTAGTTTTTTTTCTTTCTACTTTCGCAGCATTTCAATGGTAATTTCAATTAAAGGATAATGATGTTGTGCTTTTGTTTTTTCTGAAGCGTTCGATGCATCATTTTGTAACCTCTCAGCGCCCTCTCCTGGAGCACAAGTGTTGATTCCGTGAAGGATTCTATTGTAACTTCTTGTGGTTTCATATTTCATATGTCATGTTTCCTGTTTCATATGCTATGTTTTCACATGTCATGTTTCATATGTTATGTTTCATATGTTATGTTTTCACATGTCATATGTTATGTTTCATATGTTACGTTTCATATGTTTCATATGTTATGTTTCATATTTTATGTTTCATATGTTATGTTTCATATGTTATGTTTCATATGTTTCATATGTTATGTTTTCACATGTCATTTGTTATGTTTCATATGTTTCATATCATCATATTTCATGTCATGGGGCCCGCAAGACTAACCCCCGCTCTCGCAGGGAAAATGGCCTTAAAATGCCAGTTGTTGTTGTAGTTTCATATCAGTCTGGAGCAAAGGGAAAAATTTACATTGGGGTCTTTGTCTGGTGTACGAGGCTCATAGAGTAGCTTGTGCATCTATGACGTGTAGGACAGCCACAATGGGACATATAATTGTACCATTAATTTGAAAGATATGAATGGATAATGGACAAATCAAGAGTATTTGAGATTTTAACCTGCGATGCAACCATCATGTGCTCATGTGGGAGCATCAAGTGGGTCAAGTCGGTCGGTGAGCTACATGTGCTGCTTTTTTTTTTCTAGATGTTAAAATTAAAATTCCCTGTTGCTTTGACCTCGACATTAACGCTCAACATTGCTGTGCAACATTTACTTAATTCCATTGCTTTTCTTGAACTAGAAAGGAATCTTTATCCCCACGCATTTTGAAAAACAAAACAACACCTGGTAAGAAGCGATATCAATTTTGATACTTCGGCAGGGTCAAAAGGTCAAATACAGAAAAATGCAATTATGGGCACATTTTTACTGAAACTTTGTGTGTGCAATCAACATTTGTGGCCACATGAAGTATGTAACGAATTTTGGATTTGACTGCAGGTTGATGCCCCAGGAAGTGGGTCAAAACAGGAAATTTTTCAACTCGAAATTTCATACTGGGTCATTCCTGGTGGAACTTTTTGCCATCCTTGACTAAACACAAAAACAATGGACATCGTCTTGTTCAGTATTATCAGCAAGCGTCCTCCACGTGCAGACCGTTGTCGTTCACCTTGCCGTCCCTATCCTTACAGGTGGTTAAAGGGACAACAAGAGGACAAGCAGGACACGGATGTCCATTACAACTCTGTAACAGGGGAGGGTAATTTCAACTGGCGTTTTGTTTACCCATTTGATTACCTCGTGGCCGAGGAGAAGATCGTGATCTCCAAGAAGGAGTCTGTTTTCTCGTGGGATGAGACGGAGTACAAGATCCCCGCTCGACTCACGCTACAGGTCTGGGACGCAGACCATTTCTCTGCCGACGATTTCCTTGGTGAGTACAACCTGCACAATCATAGCTAGGTTTGTGTGAGAGAGAAGGTCGCCTTCTGCATTTTACTTGAAGGTGGATGTTCCATTTGCATCCATGCAGTTGTGGAAAATAAAGTATCGGGATCTTTAACCTTTTTAACAGGAAACCTTCTGGCACAGTCAGTTTAAGGGATGAGAGGTGTTACTGCATCCTTATGTGACATTCAATGCCATGTGGGTACACCCTCAGCACTGATAACCTGTCATGGCTTTGTGAAGGATATCTTCGGTCGATAGGAAAAATAGAGGAACATTTAGGACGGAACAGAGCAAAAGGAACAGTGGAGAGGGCGAGTGGGGAAACACCAACAAGGGGTTGAAGGACAAAGTAGAGGGAGACTTGGACAAACAATGGGTGTGGGGAGAAATGAGGTGTGAGTGAGGATGCACAGGGTGGACAAAGAAGTAGAGGGAGACTTGGACAAACAATGGGTGTGGGGAGAAATGAGGTGTGAGTGAGGATGCACAGGGTGGACAAAATAGATAAAGAAGCAAGCTCTGTGGAAGGAAAAACTGGAAATTTGAAAGGATGTGTGGTAGGGGTTGGTAGGGATTGATGGGGGTAGAAAAGATCATGGTGTTGGATGGGGGTGATCTGAGACTATTTTTTATATTTTTTTGTATACAAGATCGAGGCTCGTGTAAGAGTTAAAAATGATGATGGGGAAAAAATGATGAAATGATGAAAAAATTATGAAATGATGAAAAAATGATGAAATGATGAAAAAATGATGAATTGAAAAAGGATGGTGGGGAACAGCTGTTGAAGACGTGGAAAAAAGAATGGGATTGATGTAAATGTGGAAGTTTGTTCCACATGTGGGAAAAAGGAGGAGAAAAATGAGTGGAGGTGAGCCGTGATCCTGGATTTAGGGAGTTTCACCAGAAGGGGGTTGATGGTGGACCGTGTGAGCCCTTCAAAAATCTGGGGGGGGGGGGGGGGGCAAAGTACGAAAAGAGCAGAGGGTGCAAGACCTGAAAGGAGGAAGTACATGACAGAGAAACCACCGACCTATCGGTGATGGTAAAGCAATATGCCAATGGACTCATCTTGATCGTGAGAGATTCCAATAATCTTGTGAAAGACAAAGTAAAGAAAGTAAACCAATCACATACTAGACCCGAGCAACGAGCAAGGTTTCAAACCCCTTTTCTTCTTCTCCAACTCCTACATCCTGAGAAGCTCTCCTACACCCTTCTTTTTCTCCCACACCCCTTCCCGCTGCCTTCCCTTTTTAATTCCATCCCCACCCCACTTGGCCTTATGTCATATTTTCTGCAAGCAAAATGCTTTCTTCGAGACTTTTCCCTCTCTTCTTTCTTTCTATTATGAACTCGTAAAAAATTGGCTTTGCTCCGTGGGCTCCCTCCTTGGGGACAGGTACATGTTGGCTCCAACATAAGGATGGGCTCTAATTAACAGGTGACCTTGCAGAGCGAGTTTGATTTGAGTAGATTTGGTTCGTGATTAAATCGCAATGCTCCACCTAAAAAAGATATTCTCCTAAATCCACATCTCAAACCCAATACCAAATGAGATGTAAGGATCATTATTACTCGGGATTTTCTAAAAGTCAATATCTATCATCTTGTTTGAAAATAAATCGTGCTCCTTTAGCCCGTCCGCCCGCGCAGTAATAGACGGGATTTTTCGTGTGTGTGTGTGTGTGTGTGTCCGTCCGTCCGTCCGTCCGTCCATAGCATAATATTTTTCCATCTGAGGTTTTGTCATCAAATTTTCAACAAACCTTTATGAGACTATGGAGAAAATAATTAATAAATTATACATTTTTAGTTTATCTGGAATTGGAATTCCAAATAAGGTATTGTCATCGGGCACCATCTGTCCGTCCGTCTCCTATTTCGACTTCTCCATCCAAACTGCTGGGCTGATCAGGCTGAAATTTAGCAGCAAGGTTCCACTCCTGACTGGTTACGGGGATTGCAAATCTCATTCCAGTCATGTGACTTTAAGTAGATCAAAATGGCAGACTTTTTTTTGGCAGTCAAAATGTTGAATTCCTTCAAAAATCTTCTTCTCCAGACACACCAGTCATAATGCCACCAAATTTGTGGTGCGGCATTAGGACAGGGTTCTGATATTAAATTGCAGAGGCATGTCATGCCAGACCGAATTGCGGTCATGTGTGTCAAAATGGCAGTTGCGTAAATTCCTTCAAAAATAATCTCCAGACCTCCCAGTCAGAATGCTGCAAAATTTGGGTTACAACATTAGGCCAGGTTGGAGATGTTAAATTGTGGAGGTCATGCCGATCACGTGACCGGAAGTGCGTGAAAATAGCAGACTTAGTAAATCATTGGGAAGGTTGCAAAAAATATTCTTCTCCAGACCCATCAGTCAGAATGCTACCAAATTTGGGTTACAACATGAGGCCAGGGTCCTTATGTTAAATTGCTGAGGCTATGCCTGTCATGTGACCGGAAGTGTGTCAAAATGGAAGTTGCGTAAATTCCTTCAAAAATAATCTTCAGACCTACCAGTCAGAATGCTACCAAATTTGGGTTACAACATTAGGCCAGGTTAGAGATGTTAAATTGTGGAGGTCATGCCGATCCCAGTGTGTACCCTGGATAAGAATAGGTACACCGTATCCCTGCGTGTCGTAAGAGGCGACTAAGAGGGTTGGCGTCAGGAAGGGCATCCGGCCAAAAAAACATTGCCTCAAAAAGAGAACCATGACAATTACAACTACATGTGGGCAGGATACAGCCTGAAGTGGAGATCGGTTTCTGAGGTTTGGGACATGGAATGTAGGGACAATGACAGGGAGATCAGGAGAAGTGGTGGAAGTATTGGTCAGAAGAAGAGTGGACATATGTTGTGTGCAGGAGACGAGATGGAAGGGAAGTGGTGTGAGAATGGTGAAGGGTAGGCAGGGACAGAAATACAAGTTTGTGTGGCAAGGGTGCCTGGAGGGCGTGAATGGTGTTGGTGTCTTGTTTTCTGAGGAGTTTGTAGACAGTGTGGTGAGTGTGACTAGAGTGAGTGATAGGTTGATGATGGTGAAAATGATGATTGGAAAGCTCTTGGTGAACGTCATCTCGGGATATGCTCCGCAGGTTGGTCGAAGCGATGAAGAGAAGGACAAGTTCTGGTGTGCGATAGAGAAGCTGATGGAAAACGTGAAAGATGAGGAAGTTGTTGTGGTAGGAGGAGACCTAAATGGACATGTGGGAAGGAGTATGGATGGTTTTGACGGAGTTCATGGGGGTTACGGATATGGTGTGAGAAATGGAGAAGGTGAAAGGATTTTGGAGTTTGCTGATGGAGCTGATTTGTTGATTTGTAATACTCAGTTCCAGAAAGAGGATAATAAGCTTGTTACATACACGTCAGGTGGGTCGACGACAACCGTTGACTACCTGATGGTGCGTAGGCGAGATAGGGGGCACCTCCGGGACACAAAGGTGATCCCGGGGGAGGAGGCTGTTTCACAGCACCACTTGGTTGTCTGCGACATAAGGGTGAAAGGTGCGAGGAGAGCTCGGCGGGTGAAGTACCAACCGAGAATGAAGGTGTGGAGGTTGAAAGAGGTGACAGTAAGGGAGGCATTAAAAGAGAGGCTGAGTAGGGTCGAGGATGATGTGGTTGAGCTTGAAAGTGGTTGGATGTCAATGAAAGCTTGTCTGTTGGGAGCCGTCGGTGAGGTATGTGGATGGACAAAAGGACCACTGAGGCACTCGGAAACATGGTGGTGGGATGATGAAGTTGGAAAGAGGATTGACGAGAAGAGGAAGAAGTTCAAGGAGTGGCAGAAGGCGAAGGGTACGGGAGCAGAAACAGCAGAGCATGAAAGTTATAAGGCAGCCAGGAAGGCTGCAAAGAAAGAGGTAGCAAAGGCGCAGGAGGCATGTAGGAAAATGTTCGGAGAACGCTTGGATTCGGAAGAGGGTCAGAGAGCGGTATTCAGGATTGCAAAGCACATAGCGAAAGAGAGGTGTGATTTCCAATCGCTCTAGCAGGGAAAATGGCCATTAAAATGCATGTTGTTGTTGTATGCCGATCACGTGACCGGAAGTGCGTCAAAATGGCGGACTTAGTAAATCGTTGGGAAAAATCGCAAAAATTTCTTCTAAAATCTTCTTCTCCAGACCCATCAGTCAGAATGCTACCAAATTTGGGTTCCAACATGAGGCCAGAGTCCAGATAAGCTACAAGTCCAATGGTCCTATTTTTGTTTCAACTGTTGTTTTCGTCGAGCTTTGATCGAGTACAAAGCGGATACGGATGGGCTTTGCATTTTGAGATGCTTTGCAGTAGTAAGTCGTATATGTAAAGGTCAATTTGTATTCAATGAGGAGTAGAGATGAAACAAAACATATCACCTTGGGTGGGAGGAAGAGGAGGAGGAGGAGGTTAAACCTTTGAAGGGTCAAAGTTCATAATAAAAAAAAACATGTATTTATAAATAATCATGTGAGAAAAGCATGCATTTCGAGCATTCTATACTGTATTTGCCCATCGCATCGAGTGGCACTCAGCTCTCGTGTAAACGAAAGTAATTTATAATAACCTGAATTGTAAGAAAATGGTTTCCACAGTGCAACTTTAATACTGTTGAGATTGGAGCCATACTTGCATATTACAGCAAATACTTTAAACAAGGCAAGTAACCGCACGCACAGTAACACCAAAGTTGCAGCAATTCGTATTTAAATGTCCTCGAGACTCGAACAAGAACCGACTTACAAGGTCAGCATGGAGGACAGAGTTTCTTTCCTGGCTGAGAGTATGCGATGTCGATGGAAAATACGGGTTCACTTGTCCGTGGGAAAATAGCAATGTGGATGTAAGAGCAGAGCAGGCCGGGCTGGGGGGGGGGGGGGGGGGGGGGGGAGAATCTCGATGTATGCACATTCACCTATGATCCATCTAACTTGGGTTAGAATCCCGATCCAGCTATAATTTGTTGTCCTGGTGTTTCATCAACATGTGTGCCGTCCCTCGGATTCCCGTTAAACTCGCCGTCCCGTCTGTCAGTGTTAGTGGACATTATAGATCCCACAGTGTCCTTTTGAAGGTTATGCCATTCTTTGTATGTTATGTATGTGTGTGCACATCTGAAAATTGTAGAAAAAAAGTGCTGGTCCAATCTCTACTAAATGAATGTGTTGGTAGTCCCCAGGGTCAGGACAAGGGAGTGGGGGGGGGGGGGGGGATTTGCCAATGCTCTTGTAGAGAGCCGGTGTTTCTATTGTGCATAAATAAACGAGAATTGACCGTTAGTTTGTTTTTTCTACTTCAGGGGCGATTGAACTGGACCTAAACCGCTTCCCACGAGGGGCCAAGACCTCCAAGCTGTGCTCCCTGGAAATGTTGAAAACAGATGGGTCTGTCCCCCTCATCTCCATTTTCAAACAGAAACGCATCAAGGGCTGGTGGCCTTTTGCAGCTCGCAATGAGAATGATGAGCTGGAACTCACGGTAAAATGGAGTACATTCATACATATACATACACACACACACACACACACACACACACACACACACACACACACACACACACACACACACACACACACACACACACACACACACACACACACACGAAGGTGGATAATTTGAGACCTGGGAGGGCTCCGTTACACCTTCTGAAACCCGCATATGGAGATAATACACACTGGAGATGACTTGTAATTTTCACCTGTAAATGTGGAATAGAAGTGGTTTCACCACTGATCCCTGTCTGAGGGGTGGGTTGTTGAATGAAAGAATGAATGGTCGTTTTAAGGCCATTTTTCCTCGCTAGAGCAGGGGTTAGCCTTGCGGGGCCCATGACAATCATGGTTCCCTCCTCTCACGATGCGCAGTGATACAGTGTACCTATTCTAAACTGGGGTACACACCGGATCATTCATCCCAGCAAGCTGGTACTCAATTTGCCGACCTCGGAAGGATGACAGGCTGAGTCAACCCCATATCACTGCCAGAGGGACTTTATAAGACTAGTATACTTTATAAGATTACCAGTACTTTATATGATTACTCATACTTTATAAGAAATTGACTGATTGATATAGGATGAACACGAGGAGACTGTGCAGTGTGCATATACTCTACCATATAAACACAGTCAGTTTGTATGTTTGTACAGATGTCTGTCCCCCTTCATAAGGGTAGGTTTTAAAGGCCAATCTTTTAACACAAATGTGTGTTCACTACAGTCTATTTTTGAGGATAAAACAAACTCAAAAAACATTTTCCTTAAAAGAGCAATTATGTCTCTTCTATTGGAATTGTAGACGACCGAAAACCAATATAAACATCATTAAACATCATTCGTATATAAACTTCATTAAAAGTGAATAATGACCTCGGCCAAAGTTCAAACGACATTTAATCTCGACATGAGAGAATTCCACATAGCTATTTGGGCGGTGAATACGCTAACAGATCGCTGTCTCCATCGATCTTGCCAAGGCCGTAACACCTATCGGCTCAAAATCCTTTTAACTGTTGATTTGGTAGTTTTTACAATGAAGGAAACATTAACAATGTTGTTAAAAGTTTATTTTGTGATTAATTGGAGTTATGTTGTTTGGAATTAAAAAAGAGATATCGAGTTCAAGTGAATGACGACACAAAACAACTCTACTTTCTAAACGTGAAATTCGCGGATCGCCATTTGCAGATTCGCCATTGACTGGGTATAGAACAAACGTACCCGTTTGTTTGCGAACGGGTACGTTTTTCATGGAAGTCCTTCACGAACTTGCTGTCCATGTCTGACGTGCGACTGAAGGTGCTACAGGAATGTGGAATTTATTGGTTTCATGCTTTAGCATTCACCGTATCTGCATTGCCTCTTTGCTTCTGGCCTCCCACCCGTGCATAGCACGGGTATCTCACTAGGAATCATTCCCTTGGATTCTAGCAGCCGCCAACCCTAACGATACATAGCAGGGTCTTACAGCCGCCATATTGGTGGTCACCGTCACTGCGATGCGAAGTTATGTTGTATCGCCATTATATATGACGGTACCCGCCCTAAGGGCGGGGCTTCAATTTGGAGGCGCGATTTATATAAACATCCGTTAAATATCACACGCAAATCATCAAAATCTAAACTATTTTTAGAAGTATATCTTACTAATATGAATATGAATATGAATCGTTTAAAATACAAAAGGCCTTCAATTTCTGATATTTTACCTTTTCATTTGGCCTCCCAATTGAAGCCCCGCCCATCGGGCGGGTACCGTTGCTTGTAGCAATAAATACAAGGTGCAGGGAGGTGAAATTTGCTGCACATGATGTGCAACATGTGCAGATTAAAACAGTGTTCATTTATGTCCAAAGGATGTCTATTAAATAAAAACGATACAAGCACACCTGACACTAGCCTTCAGACTTTAGCACGCTCACAAGGCTGTACCATCAAATAAACAGTTCTAACCTGTCATTTTTCACTGCATTTTTACTGGTGTTAAATATTTTATGTTTGTTTGAATTTGAAAAACAATGTTTTGTTTGTTTTAGCTCCATTTTTATAGGTTTTATCTTGTTTTGAAATGAAATGAAGTCTTGGATCCCAAGTTCAAATTGATATTGGATTGAGTATCACTGTGGGCTGTTTGGCATTCCTATAGCTCATGATGCTGGAATCCCAGATTTGAATATTGTTACGTTTATGAGGGTAGGTGAAAGGATACTGAAGGGAAGGTAGCATTGCATAATGATGGAATGGACCGTGGACGCGTAGGAGAGATCTCTATGTACTTAAGTAGAGAAACTGTAGGTATGAGGTTGTTTATGAGTACACCACATTGGGGGGAGGGGAGGGGGGGTGGGGGTGGTGTTGTGCTAATTATCGGTATGGATTAAGGTTAGTTTTCCCCAGTATATGATTTTTCCTCTGTAATTTTCCCTTACGTTTTGCTGTAAAAACACCTCCTTTAAACAACAACAACAACAACAACAACTGCCGAAAAAGCCAAGCAGAGCCGATCCAACTAAGACCCGCCTCTAAAGGACCTAATAGGAAACATGCCACACCCCTGAGGGACATGGTTATCCCAGAGGTTGTGGGCAGGGTGAACTGCGAGGGACGTTCAGTGAATGGCTCGAGAGAGAAAGAAGATGAGCGTGTCTCTCTCTATCTCGATCTATTTCTCTATCTCTATCTCTCGATCTCGATTTGTTGGACAAGAAGCTGGCCATTTTGTGTTCTCTCGGAGGAGAAGGTTTTGTGTGGCAATCGCCAGTAGCTTGGGCCTGCTGGGCTCACCAGGGAGCCGTGGGCCGTGCTGTCTTTCCCAAGAGGAGGAGAAGAGAAAACTTCAAAGGACCAGAAAGAAAGAGGGCCGTCTTCATGACAACTTGCCTCACGAGCCTTGGCGCCATCTTGTGTGCTTTCCCAGTTGAAGGCTCTGAGCCTCGTCACCACCACTCTCCTCAAAAAGGGCCACTTGAGGCCAGAGCTAAGTACCGGCATTAAAAAGGAAACGTTTTATTTTTATTATCTTTCCCCTTGTCTGTTGTTGTGTCTGAGTGGAGGATCCTCAAAGTAGGAATTTCAATTAGTTTACCTCAACATTTATATTGTCTTGCTTTATTTGGTTATTAAATCATTTGATTATCAATTCATTGTCGTGTTAACTTGTTTGTGGTTTCGGAGTCAACCCGTGTATTTCGTCAGATAAACGTCTCGCATCCCGTCATTCCCGTGTGTGTAAAAATGCCGCCAAAAATTTGGCTGCCGCCTCGGGAGTAAAACGTTCAGCTATTCGTCATCCAGTGGTCTTAATCGCTGGTGACAGGACAATATCATGAAATGTTGATTGTCTCGTACGTCTTTTTCTTATTATTATTTTGTATGCAGCCTGTGGCTGTCGGTTGCATCATTGCAGGGAGCATGGCTGTGCTAGTACTCATTTTGCGGACCTCGGAAGGATGACAAGCTGAGTCAACCCACCTGGTGTTGTGTAACGGCACGACAGGGGCTCAAACTAAAGACCCTGAGATCTTAAGCCAGCCACCTTAACTGTTAAGCCAACACCAGACTTGTATGTCTTTTAATAAATTGTTAATATACTGACGCCTCCTAATGATCTTATCTAGTATGTGATGTGCACACAAACTCCTCCATGAGTGTTAACAATGTGATGCAACAACGGAAGAAAGTGTTTGAAAAAAATGTGAACTAATAAATATTTAAATATTAAATAATCATATATATCTTATATTAAATATTTATACTTAAATATTTACTCAACACTAAATGAACTCAGAGCACCAGTTGTGACTATTGTTTAAGTTGCATGCTTTGGCCTTTTTCAGGGTAAGGTTGAAGCCGAGATGCACCTTCTAACAGTAGAGGAGGCCGAGAAAAGCCCTGCAGGCCTCGGCCGCAATGAACCAGACCCTTTGGAGAAGCCTAAGTAAGTCACAGTGTCTTATTTAAATGAACAGGTCTTCCTAAATGTATATACACTCCAAGGATTTATCTACCATAATGTAAAGTTTTGTGACTAATAATGGACATGAAGTTCCAACCCACAAAATAGATAAGCTGAAGTCCAACGGGAGGGATAAGCTATCCCACTACAAGCAGTGCAGTGATCATGTAACTGGTGTACCATAAATGTGCTATGGTACACCCATGTAATACATATACATATACAGTGCATTCAGAAAGTATTCAGACCCCTTCACTTTTTTCACATTTTGTTATGTTGCAGCCTTATGCTGAAATCGTTTAAATTCATTTTTTCCCTCATCAATCTACACTCAATACCCCATAATGACAAAGAGAAAACAGGATTTTAGAAAGTTTTGCAAATTTATTAAAAAGAAAAAACTTAAATATCACATTGACATAAGTATTCATACTCTTTGCTATGACACTTGAAATTTAGCTCAGGTGCCTCCCATTTCTCTTGATCATCTTTGAGATGTTTCTACACCTTGATTGGAGTCCACCTGTGATAAATTCAATTGATTGGACATTATTTGGAAAGGCACATACCTGTCTAAAAAGGTCTCACAGCTGACAATGCATATCAGAGCAAAAACCAAGCCATGAGGTCGAAGGAACTGCCTGCAGAGCTCAGAAACAGGATTGTGTCGAGGCACAGATCTGGGGAAGCCTACAAAAAAAATTCTGCTGCATTGAAGGTTCCAAGAGCACAGTGGCCTCCAGAATTCTTAAATGGAAGAAGTTTGGAACTACCAGGACGATTCCTGGAGCTGGCCGCCCGGCCAAACTGAGCAATCGGGGCAGAAGGGCCTAGTTAAGAGAGGTGACCAAGAACCCGATGGTCACTCTGGCTGAGCTCCAGAGATCCTGTGTGGAGATGGGAGAAACTTCCAGAAGGAAAACCATCACTGCAACACTCCACCGATCTGGTCGTTATGGCAGAGTGGCCAGATGGAAGCCTCTCCACAGTGAAAGACACATGAAAGCCCGCTTGAAGTTTGCAAAAAAGCACCTAAAGGACTCTCAGACTGTGAGAAACAAGATTCTGTGGTCTGATGAAACCAATATTGAACTGTTTGGCTTCCGTCTGGCCACTCTGCCATAAAGCCCAGATCGGTGGAGTGTTGCAGTGATGGTTGTCCTTCTGGAAGTTTCTCCCATCTCCACGCAGGATCTCTGGAGCTCAGCTAGAGTGACCATCGGGTTCTTGGTCACCTCTCTTACCAAAGCCTTTCTCCCCCGATTGCTCAGTTTGGCCGGGCGGCCAGCACTAAGAAGAGTCCTGGTTGTTCCAAACTTCTTCCATTTAAGAATTATGGAGGCCACTGTGCTCTTGGGAACCATCAATGCAGCAGAAATGTTTTTGTGGCCTTCCCCAGATCTGTGCCTCGACACAATCCTGTTTCTGAGCTCTGCAGGCAGTTCCTTCGACCTCATAGCTTGGTTTTTGCTCTGATATACATTGTCAGCTGGGAGACCTTATATAGACAGGTGTGTGCCTTTCCAAATCATGTCCAATCAATTGAATTTACCACAGATGGACTCCAATCAAGGTGTAGAAACATCTCAAAGATGATCAAGAGAAATGGGAGGCACCTGAGCTAAATTTCAAGTGTCATAGCAATGGGTATGAATACTTATGTCAATGTGATATTTCAGTTTTTTCTTTTTAATAAATTTGTAAAAACTTTCTAAAATCCTGTTTTCTCTTTGTCATTATGGGGTATTGAGTGTAGATTGATGAGGGAAAAAATGAATATAAACGATTTCAGCAAAAGGCTGCAACATAACAAAATGTGAAAAAAGTGAAGGGGTCTGAATACTTTCTGAATGCACTGTACTTACGTACATACATACATACATACATACATACATACATATACATACTCACCTGTTGCTCTTATGTGCAGTGATCACAAGAAGGGTATTTACCAGTGACGATGTGTTTTCCCCACTTTGAGCATGTACAATTCCCATGGAAATTGATTCAAATCTATCTTTTCATGTTGATTTATGTTGAAGGCTCCAGTCACAGACTATTTAGTCCTCATTAAGGCCAAGCCTTAAATAAAAGAGGTGCATTGATAGAAAAATGAAGAAAGAGAGAATAGTCTTAGAGTTTTTGAGGAAGTAAAAAAAAAATCTGCTTTTTGAAAAGTGGAAGGTCGTATGTGTTTGGAAATTTCTGAGGAAATGAGAGGAAAGAGAAATAAAAGAGAGAGAATGCAAAGATGAGTGAAAATGAGTAAGAAAAGTGTGTGATGTTTGCTCGCGAGAAAGAGATTGAAGCTAGCCCGGTAGGTGGAGTTTGAGCGAGACAGAAAGTAAGACCAGCCGTCCTGACACGGTGAGTGTAAGATGGTTCCGGGCACCACTTTAATGCTCCTAAGTCCGAACGGTAGTACTACCCTGGGCGGTTGCTGTCTACAACCAACTACCTAAAAAAAATTGAAGAGTTTTGAAATTTTGAATTTGAAGAGTATTTTGCCAATTTAGTAGCTTGCTCGCTTGACTTGTATGGTTCGTGGCCTGGTGATGAGAACACTCACCAGGCATCTCAGAGGTTGTGGATTACAATCCAGCTGAAGTCAGTAGTTATCAGGATTTGGATTATAATGCTGAGTATAGCCTAGGAAGGAGCAGGATTGCCAACATGGGGGCATGACTTCCTTATTTTCACCGACACTTACTAGAGTCTCGCAGCTAGTGCATCTGGCTGTTTCCAATGTTTGATGCATCGGCAGCAGGTTGTAGTTTATTCAACCAATGAGCTTATGCTTTAAGGATCCAGTGATGGCAGGTATTGTTAGACAGTGTCGGTATTGGCACGATACTTGTAAAATCCACCCCCTTCCCCCCAAAAAGGTTGTCATGTATACATCAAATTGTCCGTTTCATTAAGATTTAAATTGATGGTCTAAATCAAAGCTTGGTTCATTCGGATGGAAATTATTGATTTGGACTATTTTGGATTATTTTGAATGATTGATATTGACTTGGATTATTTTTCAGATGAAAATTTATGATTTTAGAAGTTTCAACTTGAGTTGGCCTTTGACCTTTTGACCTTAACAATAGATGGTTTTCCAATTTAATGACAATATGCCAATGCTGTTCAACTTTCAAGTTAATCGGATGAAAAATGACTTAGAAATTTGACCTCAAGATGACCTATGACCTCAAAAATTAATAGGCTTCTTCCTTGTTGTTACGTGGTCCCCTCGGTGACTACCTGGTCTCGGTGACCCCCAGACCGTGAGAGGAACTTCGCCAGAAAGTAGTATTATATATGCGCTTTCGCAACGCAATCCCTAGGAATTCCACCCAAGAGAAAACTGATGTTCAATGATATATTTCAAGGGTAATGATACCATACAATTTCAATGATACAATCAAGGATATATTCCCCGAGCAATCCACCATCCACAATTCACACTCAACAATCAATCAATCCCCTAGATGATTAAGATGGCCATCTTACATACGTGTGTCCCCTTTTGTACTCACGACCCCCTTTGGTCTCTGTCCCTCACAATGTCTCTGGGCCCCTCCTGACCAAGATGATGGTCGGCTTCGCCGCTCTCGGGCGGTTGAACGAACCCCGGGTGGACGTTTTCCCACCGGGCATGTATCGTACCGGGAACCAAGGTTGCAGCCCCCTCTTGGCCACGCGAAGCGGGTACTGTACAGCAGGCAAAAGCCACACGCCGTTTGCAACGCGGGTTAGGCCCCAACGTGCGACCCGTACGCGTCTTTGTAGACGGTGCCGCGAACGGTGCCAGACGCTGGGTCGGTGCACGGCCACACGGTAGCTTGACGTGTCCACCGGGCAGGTATCCGTCCCGGTAACTCCTCTCGCCAGACGTGCTCGGGAACGCCGCTTTTCCACACGGCTCAATATCGGTCCCACCTCTCGTCGGAGCGGGGCGAGGAAGAAGAAACCTCGTCGCTTCTCTCCCTCGTGTCTTTCTTCTTCCGTTTCCGGTCTCTTTTCCCAGAAGGGCTCCTGACCCTCCAACCACAACAACCCTTAATCGACTACACATTGATAAGCAAAGACCTGAATAGTAATTCACATACATTCCCATAAATATGTAACACTTGTGACCAACTCTACCGTTTGGTGAACTTTTTGTGAAGATCGGTTTAAAATTGTGACCTGTAGGCGATTGACATGCAAACATTCAAACAGACAGGGCGTTTTTAACTAGTGGTGATACAAGTATGGACGTTAAAGTTAGCGTTCCATCTGTCGGCATTAGTTGGTGGACGTTATAGATCCCACGGTGTCCTTCGCGAAGAGTAGGCGAGCTATCACCAGCACCATGGATAAAAATTCTAAAATTCCTACGATACCATAACCTCACATTCCACCTTTCCCAAGGAAACAAAGTGCAAAAGGGTCACTTCCAAAGGAGGGTCATTATTCCCCTTAGCTGGGCATGCGTAGTTGTAGTAGTCTTCTTCTTCTTCTTCTTCTTCGCTCCCCTGGGTGGCAGTTTGAGGATTGTCTTAGCCATTTCAGGACACAGCTCATCAGATCACTCTAAGCAACCCACTGCACCTACGCATCATGTTGGCCATCCTGCTCCCAATCTATACGTAATTCTGCCTATGGAAACTAAGCTTGTTTTGTGAGGATCGATACAATTAATGACCTTCAGGACATTCTTGAAGTGTCGAGGCCACACTTCGTGAATGGCTCCAATACCTGATTCAGGGAGTGTCTAAACTCATGTTTAAAATGGTTTCATTCGAGTTCATATATCTGTAGTCGTGCGAACTAAAGAGGTCTTGTCCAAAACCTGAGTGTCAGTTTCACTCACGGTCTTGGCAATGATGTTCAAGTATCAATGGCGATTTTACATTTTAGAAAGTGCACTTGAGATCCCCATCCCAGTGCTCCAATACAATGCAGATTTTTTTTTTATTAACAATAGAAGTCCATGCATGTCTCCCTACATCTCACCCTTTTCCCTTCGTCTTTCCTCAGTCGGCCTGACACTTCCTTCATGTGGTTCCTGACACCACTGCGCTCCATCCGTTACCTCATCTGCCATCGCTACAAATGGCTCATTGTGAAGATTATCCTGGCGTTGCTTCTCCTCGCCATGCTTGGACTCTTCCTCTACAACATGCCAGGATACCTTGTGAAGAAGATGCTGGGGGCATAGTTACCCACCATGCAATGCTTCTTCACACATTTAACCTTTTTAATTGAAATCCTAGCAGCACTCAAAATATCCACTCAACAGATTCCTCAAAAAGTAGCTTTCGTCTCCCTCCAAGAATAAGTGCCCGACATGTTTTTAGTCCCCGAGACAAGACAGTTACAAGAGGCAACCAACATAGCACCATCACACTAATGATGTCCAGTATCATCCATTATATTTGTTACCGATTGATTTACCAATAACATCGGGCTCTGCCCGTCCTTGACTGCACAGAATCGCATTTCTGAATCTCTTGGTTGATTTGTTTTCCATATACTTGTTGCAAATAAACACACCTCACAAATGCGCAATTAATATCTCACGACTTTTTCAAAGTTCATTTGTATTGTGAGCTGCAAAGATATTTATGAACCGATTACAAAAAGAAAATCATGTTGAGCTATTTGCAAGTCAGCAATCGTGATTAGAATTTATAGTGTTCGTTGTGAAAAAAAAAAGGTTGTTGTTGTTTTAGACCAGGGGTTCCCAACCTTTTTGTGTTATGGCCCCCTTGGCTCCCAGAGCACATCCCCAGCACCCCTCCCTTTCGCGAGGGTCGAGCGGCGGAGCGTGTGTAAGCAGGCTAGGAGGGTCTGGGGGCATGCCCCCCAGAAAATTTTGGGTTCAAATTACCCCATGGCCCCCCGAGAAATACACCATGGCCCCCAGGTTGGAAACCGCGGTTTTAGACCATTCAAGTGTAAAATGGAATATGTATGAGATGCAACTTTAAAGAGATTTGGCGATAATTTTATATATCATGTAATGATAATATATCATGCATTTTACATTATCCCCATGCATTTTGAAAAAACCCGAATATTGTAATCGGTTCTGTCCGTCCGTCCATCAGTCTTTCCTAAACGGTTGTGCAGAAATTCACCAAACTTGGTAGTTATGATCACCACATGGCAAGAAGGTGCGAGAGCCCCCCCTGCGAGAGCAAGAAGGTGCGAAATTCAAATTTTGACCCTGCCCTCTGGGGGCCTGAGGGTGAGGCATGGTCAAAAGGTGATGTCCCAAAAAATGCAATTACGGGCACATTTAAAAACATTTTTAAGATTAAATTTTGTACATGCAATCAACATTGGTGGACCGCATGACATATGTAACGACTTTTTCGATTGGAGCCCCAGTTCTTGAGGACTTCGTCACAGGAATCAAATTGGGAACAAAATTTAACTCAGAATTTGATATTGGGTAATTCCTGGTGGAACTTTAATGTCCATGCTTGTTATTCTAGGCCAATGTCCATGTCTAACATCGACCAACAAGTGCTGGCAGACGTGTCCTCTGACTTAAAATTCTTCCAATGGACGGCACACACATTGATGCCTCACTCTGTGTGTGAATCACCAAGATGGCAGATTTTACCTGGTTCGAGATTCAAACCTATCCTCGATGGCTCAGAGGTGAGAATGCGCACCTGTAGGCTATCCCGGCAGGCTCTATATAATAATAATAATAATAATAATTCATTTATTTTGTATAGCGCTTTTCCAGAAGCCCAAAGGCGCTTTGACAGAGTGGAAAACATAATGCATAACAATACATGAAAACAACAATTGCAAAAAGACAAGAATCAAGAAAACAAACAGCAGCGATATACGGCATATATATAAGACAAGAATCAAAAAGACAAGACAAGAATCAATAGGGAAATATTTAAAGCAAAAGGAGGGAGAAGGAGAAGAGATAGTCAGGGGTTAAATGCTGTGGGTTGAATGTTGAATGCAGCGTTGAACAGGTGGGTCTTTAGTGATGTTTTGAATGTGGTGAGTGAGGAGGAGTCTCTGATGGTGTGAGGTAGTGAGTTCCAGAGGGTGGGAGCAGCGATGGAGAAGGCCCTGTCCCCCCAGGATCTGAATTTGGTCCGGATGGAGGGGGTCAGGAGGTTGGTACCAGCAGAGCGGAGGTTGCGGGTGGGAGTGTGTCTGGAGAGGAGGTCAGCCAGGTAGGATGGGGCCAGGTTATGGAGGGCTTTGTATGTCAAGAGGAGGATTTTGTACTGGATTCTCTGGGGGATGGGGAGCCAGTGAAGCTTGTAAAGGACGGGGGTGATGTGGTCACGGGTCCGGGAATGAGTGAGTAGACGGGCAGCGGAGTTCTGAATGTATTGGAGTTTATTGGTGATTTTTGAGGGTGAACCATAGAGGAGGCTATTGCAGTAGTCCAGACGGGAGGTGATGAAGGCGTGGATGAGGGTTTCTGCAGCCGTGGAGGAGAGGGATGAGCGGAGACGGGCAATGTTTTTCAGGTGAAAGAAGGCTGACTTTGTGATCTGTTTAGTGTATTTGTCGAAGGAAAGGGTTTGGTCAAAGATGACGCCAAGATTCCGGATGTGAGGGGAGGTGGATACTGGGATACCGTCGATGTTGAGGGCAAAGTTATGGGTGGATTTTGTGAGCGTTTTTGGGCCAATGATGATTATTTCAGATTTATCACAGTTAAGCTTGAGGAAGTCGATTTGAAGCCAGGATTTTATTTCAGTGATGCAGTTTGTCAGGATAGAGTGGGTGTCGGTGGAGACGGACTTGGTGGAGATGAAAAGCTGGATGTCATCGGCGAAGCAGTGGAATTGGAGACCATGACGGCGGATTAAGTGACCGAGCGGGGACAGGTAAAGGATGAAGAGGAGGGGGCCAAGAACTGAACCTTGGGGGACACCTTGGGGGAGGGGAGCAGTGGGGGATTTGCAGTTATTGATGGAGATGAACTGGCATCTGTCAGAGAGGTATGATTTAATCCAAGAGAGGGCAGTGCCGGTGACGTTAAAGGTGGATTCAAGTCGGGTGAGGAGGATAGTGTGATCGATGGTGTCAAAGGCAGCGCTGAGGTCGAGGAGGACGAGAATGTTGAGGTTGCCAGCGTCAGAGGAGAGGAGAAGGTCGTTGGTGATTTTGAGGAGAGCAGTTTCAGTACTGTGGTTGGAGCGGAATCCGGATTGGAATGTTTCATACAAGTTATTGGCAGAGAGATGATGTTTGAGTTGAGTGGCTACAGCGCGTTCCAAAACTTTTGACAGAAAGGGTAGGTTGGAGATGGGTCTGAAGTTGTTTAGGGTGTCAGGGTTTAGACCAGGTTTTTTTAGAATGGGGGTAACAGCAGCAATTTTGAGGGAAGGTGGGACGATGCCTGTAGACAGGGAGGAGTTTATTGTTGCAATGATAAGTGGAGAGAGAGCAGGGAGGGAGGCTTTGACAAAGCTGGAGGGGATGGGGTCAAGAGTGCAGGTGGCAGTTTTCATTCCTATGAGGAGTTCAGAGAGGTCAGTAGGAGAGATTGGGGAGAACCGAGACAGGGGATGGCAGGACAAGGGGGGGCAGGTGGTTGGAGGGGGAGCGGGTGCGGCGGTGGTCAAGCTGTTGTAGATGTTGTCAATTTTGCGTTGGAAGAAAGAGAGGAAGGAGATGCAGTTGTCTACTGTGAATGACTGGGTGGTGGTGTTCAGGGGGCGGAGGAGTTTGTTTATTGTCGAGAAGAGTGCTTTTGGGTTTCCGGAGCCAGAGTGGATAATTTGAGAGTAGTAGGCAGAGCGGGCGCGGGAGAGGGCATCTTTGTAGTGTTGTATGTGGTCCTTGTAGGCTTGGGAGTGAACTGTGAGACCCGTTTTATTGCGGAGTCTTTCAAGTTGGCGAGCACGAGTTTTCATCAGGTGGAGTTCAGGGGTAAACCAGGGAGCAGAATGGGTGAAAGAAACTGTTTTGGTTTTTACAGGCGCAAGCTGGTCAAGGCAGGAGGAGAGAGTGTGGTTGTAGTAGTCAGTGAGGTCGGAAGGGGTGTGGAGGTCAATGAAGGGAGAAGTGGACATTTTTTCAGAGAGGGTGGATGAGAATGAGGTAGGTGAAAGAGCGTTTAGCTTACGGAAGTTGATTGTGCGATAATGCCTTGGTGTTGGGGCGGGGATGTTGATGGTCAGAGTGATGGCTAAGTGGTCAGAGAGGGTGAGGTCGGAGCCATAGAGATGGTGCAAATTTAATCCAGTGGAGCAGACAAGGTCCAAAATGTGACCACGGATATGGGTAGGAAAGTCGACATGTTGAGTGAGGTTAAAGCAGGTGAGTAAATCAGTGAAGTCAGTGGTTATTGTGGAGTCAGTGGAGTCCATGTGGATATTGAAATCACCAAGGAGGAGGATTGAGGGGGAGAGGGAACATAGCTGGGTCAGAAAGTAGGAGAAGTCAGACAGGAATGATGGGTGTGGTTTGGGAGGGCGGTAGACGACAGCCATGACTGACTGCGTGTGACCAGAGAGTTTTAAAGCCAGGTGTTCAAATGATGGAGCAGATGAGATGGAGATGAGGTTGGTCTTGATGTCTTGACGGTGGATAACGGCAATTCCACCACCTCGGCCCTCCGAGCGTGGTTTATTGACGTAGGAATATCCATTGGGTGTGGTGAGGTTGAGTGTGTAGTAGTCCAGAGGTTGTTGCCAGGTTTCGGTGAGACAGAGAAAGTCCAGTTTGTTATCCAGGATGTATTCGTTCAGGATGAGGCATTTATTGTTGAGGGACCGGGTGTTGAACAGGGTGAGCTTGATGTTGTTTTGAACAGCAGGGATGAATTCAGGTGATTTAGCCAGGGTTCGTAGGCAAGAGGTGCGATCGTGTGGGTTGCTGTGACCAGGTGCGCTGGGACGAAGAGTGAGAGTGCGCTGAGCCGACCAGAGGACGGGGATGGAGTGACCTGATTGCAAATAAACAAACTTGCGACCGGAGCCACGGTGAATGTACCTGGGTCGTCGGAGGAGTCCATTTGATTTGATGGCAGAGATGCATGATGGGGTGGAGCGGGTATTGAGCAGAAGAAGCCTTGCGGCGGAGTACTTCAGAGCCATGCCAGGCAGGAGCGAAGGGACGAGTACGAGGCCAAGGTCGAGGAGGCAAAGCGGCAAACGCAGCGGCAAACGCAGCGGCAAACGCAGCGGCAAACGACTGCAGCCGCTAATCAAGACCACAGCGGCAAACAAGGCCACAAGGCCACCAAGACCACAAGGCCACCGGCAAACAAGGCCACGGCCACAAACAACGGGAGCGGGCCTTTCGATTCCGTATTCCGTACCATCAAAAGCAGATTCCGTTATCCAGCCGGAGAACACGCGGCACGTGCGGGTGTGAAAAGGCAGGACAGGTGTGAGATGTCAGGTCAGAAAAGTAGAAGCAGACCCTGTACATCCATCCAGTCGGAGAAGCGGCGAATATGCAACGCCAGCGTCCTCTCGCAACCGAATATAAAATACCACACAATAAATTGCGTTTTTTATTTGCAACACCACTTAAAGAAAAAGTACATCGTTTTAAAGGATTAGTTTGTTTGCCTTTCCGTCACTCGACAACAACAAATCATCTTCACTTACCGTAAGTTAAGAGTGAATTTAAACATGCAAAAACCCACCAGGTGACGATTTGTATTTTGTCGTGAAAAACAATTCGGTCTACTTTTTACATTTTTTAGAAACATTGCCCCTAGGGCAATGCCGTCTGATGTATGCATGCATGCATGTATGTATGCATGTATGTCCCTCACAAACATCCACCAATCAGAGCTGATGATCTGGTCACATGGCAGGGGACAGCGTTTAGTAACCATTACAGTAACATATTTTACTAAAAGGAAATATAATAACCTTCTGTGGAATGTTTTGGGGTCCCAGCGGGTGTTGTAAGGTAGTTAGGAGGTTTCAGAAATTTCTCAATACAATTATGATTTTGAAATGGGATCGACGCGGATCTCGATACCGAATTTTGATATATTAATACCGTAGTATTAATTTGTGAATGGAATGATGAATGATGCTGTTTGGAATGAAAATATAGAGATATCGAGTTTAAATCAGAATGAGGAAATGACGTCAGGGTTTCCATCCATGACATTTGCGGATTCCCCATGTGCAGATTCGCCCTCAACTGGATATAGCAACATTCAGGTTAGTTACGTTTTTTTTGTGCAAGTCCTTCACGAACCTGCTGTGAATGCCTAACGTTGGACTGAAGGTCACACAAAAATGTGGAATTCATTGTGGAAAAAAATTAATACATTATTTGCTCATTGATAACTGGTATCCCCACCTAGATCAAACTATACTCTTCAACTAAAGTATCAAACAAGCCCGGCTATGCCATTGTTAGTCTTTCGGTCTCGTTTTTAAATAACAATAGTATTAATAGTATTGTGATGGACTCGGTCTCCCTTTAAAGAGTGATGCAATACCGCTGGAGACAAACTCCTAAAATGCATAACGAAAGCATAACGCACATGCACGACAATCCGGCAGTGCCCTCATGCTTTTTTCATGAATTACTCTTCGCGCAGCTGGTTTTATGCGGGGAATGCAGTAAAATAACAGCAACAAACCAGGCGTGCTTAACCAGGTCTCGATGTATCTTGTGTATGTGTGTGTGTGCATGCAAGTTGTTTTTGCCTGCTAGCCCCTTTGTATACCTTTCCCACCTTTATATACCTATATTTATACCTTTCCCACCCCCCACCTTCTCATGCCTCCTCCCCCCAAGCCTTCTCCCTCCCACGGATCTTCCGATGTCTCTGTTCTCTGCTGTTGTACTTGTGCGTTTCCCCCTCTCTCCCCCATCTTGTCTCCCGCTCCCTTTATTGTATGTTTTGTGTGTCCGTTTGTCCTTTTTTGTGATTGATGTTAGCTCTTTCACGAGCCTCGATGTTGTATACAAAAAAAGAAAAGAAAAAAAAAGCCCCACGTGTGGGCGGGCCTCAAGTATCCACCTCCGTTAGCGTGTGTGCGTGTGGACACAAAATATGAGCAATATGTCATGCACAAGACGTGTGTATACAGTAGAACATGTGCACAATCTCTATGTGTATATAACGCATAAAAATAATGTGTGCAATCTGTGCATACACTGCACAGCATGTGATGTCACGCAAAACAAAACATGCCAAAGCAAAACCAAACGTGCAAAAACAATAATCGTGCATGTGTACATGCAAATATGGCCCATGCATGTGTGTGTGCGCATGCGCGCGAGCATCACTGCCTCAGGTACTCATCTTTCCCAGGCCCCTCTTCAACTCGGGTCCTTCAAATCTCAGGCCCACCTCCCACTCAGAGCCACCACATCTCAGGCCCCCTTTCCACTCGGGTCCGCCAAATCTCACGCCCCTTTCCCTGTGTGCACATGTATGGCCTCCTCGACGGGTTAGGATCGGCAAAACCCATCAAGCCCTGGATGCCTCCTCCTACCCCCACCAACGTTGCCCACGAAGCTGTTTTATTTAGCACGTTACTGGGTCTCACAGAGGTCAATTCCCCACAGACATAACATTGTATATTGGGAGTCGCCAAATCCTGTGCCCTCGCTCCCAGCATGACGAGGTCAGAGAAAACCAGGCCACCCAAAGGCCCATCGAACTGCGCGACACCGACCACCATCTCATCCCATCAAAGCAGCCATTCTCAGGTCAGTCTTTACTGTCTTTGAAACCGATGTATTCGACACAGCTCCTGGTCCTCTTCATACCATGACTTGCTGGTCGTGCCGCCTCCCTCACCATTGTGTGTGTGTGTGTGTGTGTGTCCGTCCGTCCGTCCGTCTGCTCTGAGGCTCAATGGTCCAGGCGGCATGGCTCGCTCTCTGTGGGCCATGGGCTTTCTTCCTGTTCTAAACGTGGCACTGCCTTTCATAGCCAGTCCTCTGACCCTCCCTCATTGCGTGTGTCCCACAGTGCGTGGCTAAGTTATGTTTGTAAAACCCATGTTCAAGTCACAGCACACATGCCCTCCATGTTGAAGTGGGAGATGGAAAAAAAAAGAAGAGACAGCCATATGGATAAGGGTGACAGGGAATCTAACGAAACATCCGATTCTGGTTGAGGCTAATTGGGGGTTACACTTAAGATGCCATTCATTAAGGTATTACTGATGAATAATTAACCCATCATTTTCATGACACTTAATAACAATTACCTGGATAACATTACAGCTTGTGATACCATTCAGATAGCTGGATTGCACTTCAACTGCACAGGCAGTTGAAATCAACTACCTTAAAATGCTCCGATGACTGTATGTGTTCAGTAATTCGAGAAACCAGCAAAAAGCTCAAGAAAACCCATTTAATTTGCACATGTGCCAACCAGCTCCTTATTTTTAAAACGTCTGGCAATCGCACAAAATTGAAAATCATTCCAAACAGGAAACTTACCGTTTTTAGGGACGTTATAAAGGACACAAACAACAGGCACGAAGAACTGATGTAAATTATTAAATAAGGTGGTGTAAAAGATGGTGCATCAACAGCGGTAAACCTCCAATGAAATGTTTTTTGGGGGTTATTTTCCGAGTCATTAAAACCTTTATTTTATTTCAATTGAATTAAATTTTTAAGCAATGCAGAAAACATATTGCGTTGTTTTCACTTCCCTAAACCTTCTCAATTTGATCACGATGCCACGAGCTTTTAGTGGATTTCTAAGATATTTGCTTGATAGACAAACGTGCAGAAATAAACAAACCTGTCAGTGTGTAATGAGAGTGCAACTCTTCATCGAAATTAAACTGCAGTGACTTGTCTAAAGATCAATACAATTGAAACACAAAAACGTATGGCTTGAACTCGGAGTTAAATGAAGTACATCATGAGCCTTGTCGGTACCCGAAGGCACACCATTTTGATGAACTTACCTGCTTTTGGCACAAAAATACCATGGAGGAGATATTTCCAACCATTCCCACAATCCCCTTTTTTTCTCTGGTCAGGCTCCCAAATTTTTTTTATTTATTTCGTATGCAGACTGTGGCCCCCTGTTTACAGTAAGCTGGTACTCATTTTGCCGACCTCAGAATGACAAGAACGTCACGACAGGGTTTCAACTCAAGACCCTCAGATCTAAAGCCAACCACCGTAACTGTTAAGCCAACATCAGGCTTTCCAAAAAAAATAATACATTATTATTATTATTATTATTTATTAATAATATTTGACCTGACAGGATTTTTTTTTAAGTGTGTAGCACAAGGTGATTCCAGACCACACAAGATCCTCTGATACACAGTACAAATAAATTGTCAGTTTCATTAAGATTTTTAAAACTTCCATCAAACACCTTTTTCTTTTCATTAAATGAACATTGAATGCTAATTTGGAATGCTGAGGAAGGCATGATTGATTATCGCCGTATTTACAGCAATGTCAACAAAGTTGGTAACGGAATTGCATCAATACTCATGTACTGTAACATCATTAACGGAGATAGAGATATGATAGGAATAAAATTCATTAAACTGAAGTTGAGAATATCTGCGTGGTGGAGGGACGTGAATTTGAATTTCCTTAAACCATAAAGTATTGTTATGGTTGTGGGGGTTGGGGTAGAGATTACCTTCGTACAGATAGAACTGTATAGAGTAGTATGGTCCTTGCACGGGTGGTTAGCCAATATTGAAGTAAAAAGCACTGACACGTCAGCTTAAGGATTGTCTTGTTTGGATGTGCACCATACGGAGGATGGTGCATTTAAATAATTGATTATAGGGATTAAAGTGAAGACAATCGTACATCTAGCCTCTTGTAATCCCGCTGGTCAGGGACTGGGTGAGGTTGAAAATAACAGCTCTGTTGAAAGTGGGATCGAGGCAGACGTAATGGGGCTTCAGCCAAGCAATAGAGAGGGGGTGGAATTATGATCGCCTCCTCGCGTGGAGTGTTGTCTGGAGAGAATAGAAAGGGAGGAGCCTGTGTCTCCCGGGTTTGGTGGACTCTGGTCTCCGAGGAGAGTGTGGAAAAAGCGTGCTCTGCAGAAAGATTTTGAGGGAGATCGTGTCAGAGAGCAAGAGTGGGAAAGTTTGCCGAGCTTGAGGAGAAAGAGTTATTTTATCATTTGCTTGCCTGCTCGTCGTCTGTTTCGTTTCTCCTGCCCATGTGCCTCATCGCCTGCCGTGGACCGACCGATGTCTCCACTGCAGAGGTAAAGCCTCACCCGATTGCTTGTATTCCCCCGCCCCCTGTCTGTGATTGAGAGGTGTGTGGCACATTTAGAGTTATTTTACCTCATTGTATATAGTTATCTATCGGATTACATGTTTGCCCATTTTCTTCTTCTCCCCTCCCTCCATCCCGTCGTCAAATTCCCCGCTGTCTAATTCAATCTTCCTCCGGTTTGTTGTTTCATGAAATAAACCCTATTTGTTTTACCAGAAATAAGAGCCTGTGTTTCTCTTCGTATTCGTTCGCACTCAAGGCCGCCAGTTATTGACGTGCACAGGGAGTAACAGTCAATTCAGTCTATCCGTTTAGTGGTCCGTGTTAACAAACAGCTGGAACGTGACAGTATTAACTGTACCCGTTGCAGTAACTTCCTTCAAGGAGGCACGTACCAACAACCACCATGGTTCAACCTTTTCATCTGTTTGTAATAAATATATTTAAATCCAGGAAGAGGTTTCCCCCAATTGGTTGACCGGTTATTATGAATATACTTTGCTCAAAACAATAAAAGTCAGATGACAATAAAATGCAATTTAAACTGTTAAGAAAACCAAATTTGGGGAATGTAAAGCTCAGAACTTTATTCTTTGCAAAAAGTTTGGACAAGTATGTATGAATGCCAAACGTTGTCGTGAACGAATGAATAAAACTCAAGTACAGCATTCCAGCGATTGATACGTAAACATAAGGGTAATGTATCGTTAAGATGTGATTTCTTTAGTTAAACCATTATTTTACCAATGCAGGATAAAAACAACAACCTAACACCCAGGAACTTTCATCGACATAATTACAAATGACATTTTTGTGGGATTTCCGATGCATTTTACATGATATAAATAAAATGTGTACATCAACAACTAGAATAGGATTCAAACTTCAAAAGCAAATCACATGACCAAGTTAAGAAAATTAAAAGATAATTATTATGTTCTGCATAGAAACAACACTACAATGATTATACTTGAAACACCAACTTGAGCTGAACCTTTGCACCAGAGCAACAAGGTCAAGTTGGCATATCAAAAATGACAAAATAACCAATTTGTTGTATTTACACATCGAGCCAATACATCGAGTAATGCTGAACAGCTTTCCAGCGACAAAGTGCAATGGCCATTTTATGTTATCGTATCAATGGAACAGCATCTTTGGGAGCTGACATGCATCCATTTCTCATCATGTGCAAACTCCATGAGTGTGGTTACAACCGATTTTCAGTGAGCAACCCCTTGCACATTCAGCAAAACTAAAAACCATGGTCGTACCTACATTTTTATCTACTTGAATTGCACTATAGTTTGAAAAAAAGAGTTTAGTCCCAATACAAACAACTGAAGACCTGAGTGGAAGAAGTACTTAGAAGTCACATTATTGGGCAAAGTGACTTAGAACCAGGAACTCCACCTACAGTGTGGTAACAATCCATGTCTAATAATTTTGCATCGTGTTATTTTGTGACTCAAGTACTTATTCCACTTAGGCCTTCAATTGTATGCTACTTCTCCACCAACACCTTCCCCTCCCACTCCACCACCAATTTCCCCTCCCTCTCACCACCGCCTCCCCATCCCTCTCTACTCCACCACCACCTTCTTGTCCCACTCCACCACCACCTCCCCATCCCTCTCCACCACTGACTCCCCATCCCTCTCCACCACCACCTCCCCTCACTCTGCCTCGTAGTGCAGGTGATTATTATAAATATTCAGAGATTAAACACCTTCATTGGTCCTGTTTCTCCAGTGAATTTTTGTCATCTTCATGGTCCGAGAGAAACAGCAAAGGAAACATCCCAAATAGACAACCAACTGTAATCCCAAGTGCTCGTCCCTGCAACAAAAGATGGCATTGGTTTGACAATCGCCCGAGTCTCAAAATGGTCATAATTCTTTTTTTAAAATTGCCTTTAATCATAAAATCACATAAAGTAAAAGCAATATATTGTTACGGTTCTCTACCGCCCTTCTCACCCTTACCAAGGGGGGATTAATCCCCTTGTTCTTTCTGGGCTTGGCGGAACCGAGAGACTTGAAACGCCTCTTCCGGACAAACGCAAGGTAGGGTTTCGGGACCAAGTCTCGCTCGTACATAAATCCCTTCGCCGCCACGGAAGCGGGGAAGCAAGCCTCGCACGAGCCACATGTGATTTGGGTACACCGAGTGGATTGAGTACCACGTTTTCCGTGCAGTTACCTTGGTATTGGAACCCGATTCGGGCGGTTTTATTCATACCACGCTTAGTCAATGAGGAAATCACGAGAACGATCGAATGGAAAAAAGGACGTGTTTTAGTGCACACGTTTATTTTTGTTAAGATGGATCAGTTAAATAGCCCGACAGCTAATGACCTTAGTCAGTGACTGAATCGACTAAAATTGATGTTCAAGTGCAATGCTGACAATCCCATCATTCATGTGAACATCAAATTTCACATCATAGCTTTTTGTAACAAGAATTGTAACAAAACTCCGTACAAAAAAAAAAAAAAATCAAAACTCTCTAGTCTCTGTCTCTGCATTGAAAGAAAAAAGCAATCAAACATTTCCTGCAATCTTTTGAAAGCAGGACATCTCAGGCAGTCAGTCACTCATATCTACCCGTGTGTTGTGGAACGTTCAGCTCGTTCATGTCGCTCATATCTACCAGTTCCAATGTATAAGAAGAACATGGCCATCGATTGGTTCATGCTTTCATTCTAGTTTGTGTGCGTATTGGGCCAAAATTGACAGAGCTACAATGCCAGACAGCATAAGAGGTGCGGAACTCTTGTTTCCACATCTACAAATGCAATAAACAAATGGCCTGTAATGCTGTGAACCATTAGTTTCGTTTTTTATGTCAATTTCTCTGTGTTTTAATGGTACTCAACTTTTCACTTCGAGTTATTTTGCCAGCTCAAGATTCTCCGATTGAATGAACAGGTCGTAAAATAACAAGCCATGCATTCTCCCGCACGCAGTTCATAGAGATTGCCCGTGTGCTTGTTTCCGGGGCTCCATGTGCCATTCATTTGGTGCATTTTGATTAGTAATTTGTCGCTCGGGTGTCCGTTGTGCGTGCCTCTGTAATCAACTCTGTTTCCCAATTGGTTGGCTTTTGTACCAATGTGACATGGTGTGTATACAAAAGGGTGTGGTGAGAGGTGTGGAAAAAAAATTCCACGACATCATGTGCATACTGTGAATAACTTGAAGACCCTGTAGGATAATTTTCTTCACTAAAAGGTTATTGTCTAACATAATTTCATTCGTTATTCAGAATAAAAATACCAGCACTGCAGATCTGATTGCCAATTCCTCTGTGGAACGTTTTAATTGCAATAGATGCAAACATCTAGCTGTGAGAAAGACCGCGTCTGGTAAATCATGAATCACCCGCATAACCAGAAACCATCGCTGTGCCAAACATTTTCGATGCGGCAGTAACATCAGCATGGACACCTCAGAAACGTTAACAAAATTGTACCTTGTAATTACGCCACAGGTTAAAAAAATAAGTCATTTAGCAAAACTCAGGAATGAAAGACTGTGCAAGCAGGTAAATTTACCTCTTACATAGAATGACAAAAATAATTTATCAATAATATTCATATCCACAAACATTTTATTCACATAGCCAAATGATCAGCTTTAAACGACACTCTTGGCCATCAGTTTGATTGGATGAAAGGAAAATGATTTGTGAGCGGTGAAGTGCGCAGACAAACCAGGTGGGAGGTGACTCGAGTTTGCCACATGTCCGTCTGCTTTGGGGTTAAGTGGGGTCCAGGAAAACCCACCTTCCCTGCCAATACCTCCACGTAGCCTGCCAGTCTGCAGATGGGAGGGAAAAATAAAAATGTGACAAATTCAGGCGGCAGCCCTCTGAATGAAGAGGAAGCGAATGACACAGAACTTCGCAAGTGCCACTTGTAGTTATAAAACCATTTCGTTTGAGCATCTTGACCAATCTTTGTTTTTTTAAACTGTCCGGTTCGGGTTTTATTTTTTTTTTCCCGTGTTGGTCCAATCTTCAGCTCCCGCTTCAACCTCCTAAAAGCTAAGTTTACCAAACCAGAATTGTTGTATTCTTTTTCTGTTATATCTTATCAAATATTCCATGTTAAATCGCACCGTTTGTGCTGCATTTGTCTAATTCGTTTTCATGTTGTTTAAGGCAAGAAATGTGACTACACTCCTCAGACAAGAAATGTTAAAATTCTGTGTCCTTTTTGTCTCCCACCTTTTTCCTCGATTTGCTTCTTTCTCCCAAATATTTTACTTCTACCTCCTCAACGTTATCCTATTTCCCCTCATCACTTCAAAACATTTAAAAAAAGAAAACTTTATTTTTCCAATCAAGATTCAGATCTGATCCGGATCCAGATATTGGAATTTAAAAATACATAATTGAATCTTCACCATTGAGAGATGTGGCTAAAAACGATATATAGCAAGACATCTCAAAAAGTTGTGAACGGAATATGAAAAAAAACTTGGTAGATGAGTTGGGTAGGTGACAAGAAGAAGCCGATTAAATTTTGGTTAAGGTCCGGATGCAGATCTGGCCCATCAGTGGATACACAACATGAACTGTTCAGCCTGGCGGAGGTATGCACTCTATCTACCGAGTGCCGTTCTAGTTAGCCCGTCCCTCGCCCGGCAGGAGATGGGGTTTTGCAATCACTTCTGTGTGTCTGTCCGGCCCATAACATTTTTACCATTTAAGCTTTTGTCATCAAATTTTCAAAAAGCTTTATTATGAGAATATGGAGAAGACAAATTAACAATTTGGTCAAACGGTTACAGGTCACATAAAATCACCAATTCTCATTTGATTGACCTGAATTATTAAGAATTTGCATATTGGATCAGAGTTGGTTCACCAATCAAAAGCTAAAGGCCAATTGATCAAAAAGTCAAATTTGTTTTAGATCAAATGGTCAAACGGGCAAGGTTGCATATAATTATATTTTCATCCAATTGACTTCAAATTTGAGCAGGGTTTGCATATCGGGTCACAAGCCTATTGCTTTTGAGGTCAAAAAGTCAACATCACCTAAAATCGTCAATTGTTTTGTATTTTTTTTTTTTTGGCTGTTTTCATCATGTTTGGCAGACAGAAGAAGTCTGAATACAAAGGAGACACGGATGGGCTTTGCATTTTCAGATACTTTCTAGTTCTACATGAATTTTCTTCTGCCTGTACTTCCTCTACTCTACTCCATTATTTCCCACAATTTTCTCAATATCTCTAAAATGAATCTTCATTGAATATGATGTATTGCCTGGAGCCTGGTGTTGCCTTAGCGGTTAGGGTGCTGCCTTGGGATCCTAGGACCCTAGGTTCGAATCCCGGTCGATCGCTGAATTAACGCCAGCGGGGTTGACTCAGCCTGTCGTCCTTCCGAGGTCGGTAAATTGAGTACCAGCTTGCTGGGATGAATGATCACGGTGTGTACCCCGATTTAGAATAGGTACACCGTATCCCTGCGCATCGTAAGAGCGTGACCAGGGGTTGGCGTCAGGAAGGGCATCCGGCAATAAAAACATTGCCTCAAACAGGGAACCATGATTGTCATGGGGCCCGCAAGGCTAACCCCCGCTCCAGTGGGGGAAAATGGCCTTAAAACGATCATTCATTCATTTTATATAAATGCTTCAAATCTGCTTCCTCTTAAAATGCTTCACTCTCTTTATTTGTCTGTCAGGAGTACCACACATTCTTCATATATCCTAAATGCTGAACCCATATTTATCAATAACAAACTCTCAGATATATCATTATCAGATATTATTTATTGATAAACTCTCAAATATCCCAAAAGTTGAATTCACATTTATTGACATTAAACTTGGCCCAATTGTGAGATCTGTCCATAGATGTGACCGACAAGGTTTAGACCACGTAACAGAAATGAAAACATACAAAATGTGCACAGTATATTTTGTGATCATGTGCAAGTTAGAAAAAAATTTTACAAACATAATTATTTCAAAATTGTACCTGTAAGCTTAATCCTGTAAATCTAGAGAACCTATTTCACCGAAAAAGAAGTGTGTGGGAGTTGTAATAATGCCACAAGGCCAGATAGTTACAACACTGGAATGAATAAATGGATAAGATCTGGGTACAGTACAGTGGTGATTTGTTGGCGAGGATGCACGAATGGCATCCGCGGGGTCGTAGATTCAAGTTGAGATTAACGCAACCGTAACAGGGATTTGTATTCTAAGCTTTAGGAAGTTGAATTTTTCAGGAGAATTTGCCAAGCCACTGTTGAATAGTTGGTAAAACCCTGGATGGGTCATCGACCTTCAAGGTACCTGCGTCATCTCGTCTGATCGACACATGACAGCAGTCCACTCACTGTGTTTGGACCGTATTCCTTCTCCTTTACTTACAACATTCAAAAAATAAAATAAATGGGTTTTTAAGTAAATAAGTAAGCAGGAAAGCAAACAAATACACAGTAGTTTCACGCTCACCCGAGCCCAGCGAGATCTGAAACTAAATTCCCCAGAGCAGCAGCTGGAAATAAATAAAGAAATAAATGAAAACTTTTGCAATTCGATAACACATACAAAGGAAAATTACGTTTTACTACACATTACATTCCACAAACAAGAAAAAGGAATCGTATTAGATCAGCAGTGAATTGGCATCATACCTGCCATCGTTGATATGCTGAGGATCACACCAAAAGACAATTCGATTTTGGTCCCCTGCACGCACATGGATTACAGTCCGAATGGCTTTTTGTGGTTCGTGCACCAATCACTTTACAAACATTCAGCTCAACGCATCTCTCAACTACTATCCTGCGGTTCACTGGTGCTACCGCACAAACGTAATCGAATGATCAATGCAAATGCGGTTCAAGTCAATGAGGATTAGCTAAAAGGGAAAACAAAAAAGCATCAGATTTTCGAGGAACGATGAACAAACAGTTTCCATCTTCATTCTGCAAACCTTTTGATCACTTTGGTTAAGAAATAGTGAGAATGAAAAGTGTAGAGTTAAAAATAGCAGAATATAAAGAATATATAAATAATTTCAGGCAAATGTGCAGAAATAAGCAATATAATTATTTACTTACGGCGGTAATCATGATGCAATTATCCAGAAGGCCAAAGCCGACAAAAGGCACCGCGTTATGGATAAAGACTGTCGGAAGAGGAGGAAAGGGTGGGGTTCAATCAATTTTGGAAATGTTTTTTCATTCCATTTATTTACAGTTTATTCCTCAGCAAATTTAACACCAAGCAGAGCTCTTTAAAAAAAAAAATTAAACTCCAATTGAATAATGTATACCCCAAATGTATACCTCATTTCCAGCCATTTTTGTTTTAAAATGATGTTAAAGGCAACACCACACTCTGTTAGGCATACAGCGTCCGCTCCGAATCTTGGAGGTCAGGGTTCAAACAACCCGACCCCGGCCGGGTCGTACCAAAGACTTTAATTATGGTTCTTATCCCCAAAATTTTGCTTCCGTTTCCATCTTATCCATCCGTGCATTCTCCCCAACCCCTCAACCTCACCCACACATCCCTCGCTTGTTCGTCCCCGTTTATTTTTTCCCTCGGTCCTGCTGTTGCCATTTCCCTCTTCCCTCTGCTGTTCCTTTTGTTATGTTGCGTTCTCACTTTTCCATGAGCCTCGACTCCGGATACAAAAAGGTCCGTGCAGCTTCCAAACCTGGCAAACAGCATTTATAAGATTGAGCGCAGATACACCTGTGGGTTGGCATCCCTTGTACGAGAATGTCTCCATACTGTCTGGCTGACTGCAAAGAGAAAGAGCAATGTCACAAGATGGTGTCGTCAGCATCCAATGTGCTCTCGACCTGGAGAACTAGATCACTTCTTCAAAGGGCAGCAGCTGTGTTTGAAGTTGTGTGCTGTTGCCTCATGTCTGTCTCCAAGTGTTTGCGTAATTTGTGACAGCTCCTTCATGAACCTCCGATCCTGTAAAATAAGAAAGACTGACGAGCTAAATTTGTGAGGCCCACAAAGCCAGGACTAGGAGAATGAAGCTTCGACGGATGCACTAACACGGCAGAGGGATTGCACAGAATGCGAATAACGTGCTCGACTATAATAGATGACAAATCACGGTAACAGGTTCCTGGCTCACCCTTTCACAGTAAATGTCACGTTTGCACAGGAGCAAAATTTAATCACACACAGGCCCTTTAAGTACAAGGCAGACTAAAATAACAGCCTTTTTGTCCTTTGACAATACAGAGGAAAATTTCCACAAGACCAGTCGTATTGTTTTCAAAGTCAAACTGATTAACAAAACATCGCTATAGCAGTGACACACACGTACCGTGTCTGAGCTGAGTTGTCGTAGGAGCGTCGACCTGCATCTGCTCTATGGTCAGAAAGAATATTAATTAGTTTAGCATTAAGCATCATATTTACATGTTTAAATATCAAATAGCTGTGCATAGGCGCACACACACACACACACACACACACACACACACACACACACACACACACACACACACACACACACACACACACACATTTCTCGCCAATGACAGAGTGCAATGATATCATGGAGTCGGACATCATCAAACACAATTTGTATTTAGTTGAACAACTTTACCAGCTCTTCCGGGCTGACAGGATGGCCTGTGGGTATGCACACCCACCTCTCAGCTGTAAAGCCTGGGTTTGAATTTGGACCGGTCATCCTGGTATTTCACAGGCAGAGCGATTCATCAATGTGTGTGCCGTCACTCAGATGGACGTTCAATGGGCATCCTGTCTGCCAGCAGTTGAATGTTAAAGACTCCATGGTGTCCTCCGTGAAGAGTGGGTGAGCTATTACCGGCACCATGAAGTGATTCCAAATTCCTGCCATGACCAGCACTGCATCAGCTGCAAAGCCCTCAGCCATGGATGTTATCCCGCAGCCTTGTGCTGCATAAGAGCAAAGACGAACAGCTTTTCCACCCTCTCAGGCTCATTTACCTCCTTCTCCAAAATGATGGGTTCTTACCGGACAGTGTTCCCATATGAACACATGGCCAAAGATGTAGGGGACACAGGTTAAAATCCCATCGCTACCATATGTTTTTGTCCATTGTCTGCCAGTATCTTTGCAATTCATGTAAAAGTGTATCGCTTTCTACCAACGTCTGCATCCTCCACGTGTTTCATATCCAAGCTCCACGATAACCATGGAATGATGTGAAACGTAATTATTTCCAATTCCCAAGAGCATCGACCTTAATCAGCGAGGCTTCGTTTTTCCTCATCGAGCTGTGTTTTTTTTGTATCTCCTAATCAAGTTCTAATCTTCTTCTTCTTCTTCAGGTTAATCTGCTTTCTTCAATCCTGGAGATTCTTGCACAAGAACCAAATAGGTGTTTCTGTGTTATATTCTTCTTCAATGCAGAGCATGAAGCAAGGAAGCAGCACGCACCATTTTAAAGCCTTTGGTATGACTCGGCCAGGGTTTGAGCCACCATCCTCACAGGCTCAGAGTGGACACTCGAGCCATTGCATCGCCTAATGTGGTAGTCCGACAGGATTGTGCTGTCTCATCTGGGTTCGATTCCAGACCCGACAATAAACTGTCAAATTGGTGCTTAGTAGTTGGTGTGCCACACCTCGGACGGACCTTAGCCTGGGTATCCAGCCTGCTCAGAACCATTGGTGGACGTTAGTGATCCCATGCTGTCTTTCGTGAAGAGTAGGCGACTTGTCACTGGTACCCTGAACTGTCTTGACTACCTCCTGTTGAATGATTGGCTTGACCACCTGCTTCGTGAAAGACCTGGGCCAGAAACGTTCATCGGACAACCCCACAAAAATGTAGGAATAATTGTGGTTGTTGTTGTTGTAGTTGTAGTTGTAGTAGTAGTAGTAGTAGTAGTAGTAGTAGTAGTATTTTGTGCTATTGAGTGCACTCTCTGGTGATCTATGTCGATGTTTCACTAATATGGGGTGTGCGCATATAGGTTTAGCCAAACAGGTTCTTTCCCATGTACATTATTTTCAGATTTCATCTTCAGCAATGAGGTTTTTGGACTTAAACATGATCAGTTTCCCAACTTAGGATACAAAATCAGAACTCCGATTGTTAAATCAGTGGTAGGTTATCTCCAAATGCAGGTTTCAGAAGGTGGAACGGCACCCTCCCAGGTATCGGGGTGTGTGCGTGCATGCGTGTGCGTGCGTGCCAGTCACTCAGAGATAGATTCATGATGGTTTGGGAAGAGATACAAAGTCCCAAACGAGTATTTTTATTTATTTTATCGTCTAGATTTCCAAACATTGTATTGCATTAATATATTTTATTCTGAACTCTAGTATCGTCACACATGTGATTTTATGTATCGTGACAAACAATATAATTCTGCCTCCAATCCTATTTATGAAATGTTTCGTTCGGTGCAATTTCAAACCACATTCATTAACAGACCACACAAAGATGCAGGTCATGTTTTTGTCTACTCATCCTTAATTTGAATTTTTTTTTTTTAACCTAATGGTTGTCTTCCTTTGTCTGTACATCGAAAAGTAATATGGATCCTCTTTGCTGCTTCTTTATGCGACATGCTCGGCTGGGTTCCCCAATACTGTCTTCATCGAGGACTGTATTAGTTTAAATAAATTGGACTACAAGCAATTAAAAATCGCATTGGGGTCTGGTAAGCAAAAGGTGCTGCTTGCTAGGGTGGGAGTGGGGGCCGGAGTGGTATTAATGTAAGAATCAAAAGTAAGAATTTTTTTTTTTTAAAGATTTGTTTTCTTATGTCCAACACTCATTTAAGATCCGTGTTGGAGCATATTGTAGTTTACAGCAACTCCGGACACCCTGTATCATTATTGGGGTTGGGCCCCTGAAAGAGGTGTGGGGGTGGCAGTTGGAGCAAATATGGCCGCTTGCCTGAAGTTTGCGTATTGATGTGCGATTAATCTCCTTGCCTTTATCGGACGAGCCTAAGTGATACGTCCCAGTTGGTGGTGAGGATGGGATCGGCAAGTACTGCATCTTACTATAATTCACCAAATGTCCGTCCGTTCGTTCGAAGGTACCACAAAAACGGCTGAACCGATCGCAACGATATTTTGAGTGGATAATCCTAGGATCCCCTGAAGTAAAATAGGCTATATTGTTTTTCCAATTTCAGCTTTGGCCTCCAACATTTTCAAGTTTGGACTCCCGCATTACGTTATTTTCCCGGGTAACGCACAAACGGCTGCACCGATCACTGCACAGCTGCACCGATCTGACTCGGTGACCTCGGACAAAGACCTTTTATAAGGACATGGGTTGAATCCCTGCTTGAGAGAATGCCAACCCCCTCCCCACCATCACGGTCGTTTCTCCAACTCACAATCCCACAAGATATGCAGAAAGGACAACCCAAAACCAATTATTTTCTTTTTGATTCGTATATAAACATCATTAAAAGTAAATAATGACCTCTGCCAAAGTTCAAACGACGTGGGTTTAGTCCCTACATGAGAGAATTCCACATAGCTATTTGGGCGGTGTATACGCTAACAGATCGCTGTCTCCATCGATCTTGCCAAGGCCGTAACACCTATCGGCTCAAAATCCTTTTAAATGTTGACTTGGTAGATTTTACAATGAAGGAAACACGTATGGGGAGTACATTCGACATCGCGATTGTGAATATGACAGCTCTGAGGTGTCTTTCACTTCGCATCGAATTATTCATTACATTCATTCATTCATTTAATGATCATTACGCTCATTCTTACGCTCATGAAACGTTCATTAAACGATTACGAAAATAAAAACGAAAAATATTACGAAATTACATTCACATCGTCACATCAAACATTACCGTGAACACAAACATCGTCACAATGAAAACATCGTCACAAACGTTACGTTACGTAATTCAAACCGTGAACACATCAAATATTGGAGAGCCCATTGCCCAAATTTGAAACACGATGGAATAATATTTACCGATATGAACAGTGATGTGGCTTTTATTGAAATTCTTCAAATAGTTTAGATTTTGATGATTTGCGTGTGATATGATTTAACGGATGTTTATATAAATCGTTTAAAGTTTAAAAAAAAAAAAAACCCTTCAATTTCTGATATTTTGCCTTTTCATTTGGGCCTCCCAATTGAAGCCCCCGCCCGTAGGGCAGGTACCGTTGCTGGTGTGATTAATTTCAAATTTTCTGGAAATTAATTTCAGGATTGAATCATGGAGGCATTCTACAAGATTCATGAATTTGATGCGGACGCTGATGGTGCAATACACAGAGTGGCTGGCCAAGTAGTTCTTTGCTCATGACTTTGAAGAAAACAGTGTGCTGTTTTACTCAGTGTTTGTGGATCTCAAACATAGGGTTTGAGAGAATGCCAACCCCCTCTCCCACCTCTCGTGTCGCCTGCCAAACCATCAAATAACTCTGTGACCTAATTCTAAATCATTATCATACTCGGTGTAGTGGTTATAGTGTCTGCTCCGAGTCTGGGAGGTCGGTGGTTCAAACCCTGGCCTAGTCATACCAAAGACTTCATGAAGAGTATGTGCTGCTTCCTTGCTTGATGTTCAGTATTTAAAAGAATAAGCACATGGGCAATTCCCATAGGTTCCCATCCATAGGGAGGAAAGGCAATCCCCATAGGTTTAGGAAATGCCCCGCTGAGTGTGTTGAAAAAGACAGCGCCATTGTTGTGGCGTTGCTGGTACCTAGCTACAGTGTCCTGGGAGTGACGCACACTTCTCCCAAGCTCAGCGAATCAGTGATGTATTTGGTATTTTCAGTTGCAGGTCAAAATGAAATATTGCTGATCAAAGGTCCAACCACTACAGGCTGGGGTTCTGGGGCCCTGTTGCGGGCCATAAGTGCCAGAGGTTCCTGGAGGATCTCTCTTGCATTCTCAGTCATTTCTGACCATAAAAATGGTTTTTAATCATGCCAAACTACAATCATGCCAACATCAGGAACATTGGCAAGTAGTCTTCCCCACCCTCTGCAAGGGGGTGAGGGAGTGGGCGTTTGTGCCAATGACCCGATCCTGGGTACTACCAACACGTATGCAAAATTTGGCGGAGATCGGGACAGCTATGTTTTTATGCCTCCACCGTTTTTTGGTTGTCCATCGTCCTTGGTAGGTTTTCATTATTCCGATAACTTAAGAACGGCTGAAGAGATCCAAGTCAAACTTGGTACAAGTATGTATAATGATGGAAAGATTAACTGATTAGATTATGGGGTCAGGAGATCAAAGGTCAGATGTTCCATTAGGTACAAAAATTGGTAGGTTACCGCCCTAACTTGTGAAGAAACAGTGATGGGATTTTGACCAAACTTGGTACAAGTACGTCTATATATATATATATATATATATATATATATACATACATATATACATATATATATATATATTGTTGTGGATATGAGAATGGTTTTTTTTTTTTGTTGTTGTAGTGTAAATTGTTGTAAAGATCACCCTTTGTAAATGTCATGATCGTTGTAAATACCTCCATAATTGTAAAGGTCAAAGGTCGTCCCCTTAATTAATTCATCGCATACACCTAGCCAATCTTAAGCCCTTCTAAGTAGTTATCTCTTTATTCTATGTGAGTTTAAGGCTCTGTTGGCCATTAATTGACACTCCATTGCACCGAATCAAATAAGAATAGCTCCCCTTCAATAATTACATTTCCCAGCCCAAACTCCCTCTCTGGGTAAAGCAGCTTCACAAGCGTGGGGTGCGCGCCCGCTCATTTCGCTGCAAATAGTGAATACGTGCTCCGTGCTCTGTTTGAACAGGAGGGGCGGGGTCGCCGGGAAGAGGCAAGCCCAGGGCGCGCCACGAGGGGCGGGGCTGTTCAGCCCCATGCCCAAATAAGGGAACAAGCCCGTAGCTCGCCACGAGGGGCGCGCCGTTCGGCGCCATGTCCAAATAAGGAGGCAAGCCCGTGGCATTGCCATATAAGGTCACAGAGCACGGGGGAGGGCGGTACCGAAACCGACGAGGGCGTGTCACACCCGCGCTTGAGGATGAGATATGCGTGCGAAGATCGCGCAAGAGAGAGATGAGTGAGGGAGCCCCACGAGCAGTTCTGTGAAGGGAGTTGCTTGAAGGTTCATGAGGGAGAGTTGAACAAAGTAGGTACAAGGTCGGTGAGAAGGCACGAACGAGAGGCGTGATCTAGCAAGACAGAGAGAGAGACGTGAGGGGGTGCCTGTATTGCGGCAATAGGCCGACACCCTCTAGGCCCTATCGCCGGTCGGTGAGACGCGAGGCTGTGTTTGCCGGGTTTTCGCCTCGACCCCAAAGCGTGGATCGGAGCGCGTGCTTGGAGCCGGACCTCGACGCCTACCATCTGCCTGGACCCTCCTCTGCCGTCCCAAGCCATCCCTGCCTTTCCATCCTTTTGTGTACGTGAGTTTGTTCTGTGTGTCTTGTCCCTGGGCATTAATTAAGCTTGTATAAGTTAATATTTGCACTGTGTCACCTGCTTTTTCCATTTTCCCTGTATATAACCTTGACTGCTCCTTTTGCTTAGTGTGTGTAAATAATAAATCCTGTTACTCTTCTGTACGTCTTCTTCTTCCTCTTTACATTCGGTCGCTTTAGAGGTTTCCAAATTGAATACCTGTGGCGCGATTTCAGCCAACGTCCAGGAATCGGGTTAGTCGGGGTAACTGTTCGGCCGCGGTGCCATCCGCTCGGCAAAACAACATCTTATCCGCGGTCCGTAACAATATATACACACAGTCACGTGAAAAAGTAAGTACACCCCATGTAAAGTTTTGACTTTTTCAACATATTTTAACATACAGCTATTTGATCTTCATCTCTCTATTATGCAAGCAATCTCTGTGTCTGTGTGTATGTCTGTGACCGCTGTTTCTCGACAACCACTGGGCCGATCTCAGTGAAACTTGCCAGGTATATTGCTGGGGACCTGAGGATATGCCTTTTCAAGGATTGCTATTAATCGGACAAGTGGTTACCAAGTTATGGCCATTTATTTAGCAAACACATACGTTTTGTACGTGAACGAAGGAACAGCGAAGGACGAGAGCGAAGGAACGGCGAAGGACGAGAACGAGGACCGAAGGAACGATGAAAGTTTTAATTTTTCTTTGCACGTACAGTCAAGCTACAGCGAAGGAACCGCGTGTGTTTGTTGTTTCTGCCTCGCGGTTTGAAAAATTGAAGAATTGGCCATTAAAACTAATTTGCCATTAATCGTAACTGCGATATGCGAACTTCCAGACAGTGAGGCCTTATTTTTGGTACGTACGTCAACGTACGTATGTCCACGTACTTACCTCCCCGCACGTACGGGCAGGCACTAGTTTCAACAATATTGATAGATAAAGGTGACATAATATAACAAATATTATGAAACATTTACATTTTGTAGTCCATTGTATAATTTAAATAAACATAAATGCAAATTTCGCATGTGGAAAAAGCAAGTACACCCATGGCTCTAATAGGTGGCATTGCCCCCTTTGGCAGAAACAACCTCAAGTAGGCGTTTCTTATAACTGTCGACCAGTCTCTGACATCGACTGGGAGAAATTTTTGCCCAATCCTCCATGCAGAATTCTTTCAGCTGTGCGATGTTTGAGGGGTTTCTTGCATGCACAGCTCGTTTCAAATCCCGCTACATCTCGATGGGATTTAGATCTGGGCTTTGACTTGGCCATTCCAGAACCCTCCCTTTCTTTCTTTCTTTTCAGCCATTCCTTGGTGGATTTACTGGTATGTTTAGGGTCATTGCCATGTTGCAAGGTCCACCTTCGGTTCAGCTTCAACTTTGACAGATGGCCTCACATTATCCTCAAGCACCCTCTGGTACAATGAAGAATTCATCGTGGATTCTATGATAGTGAGCTGCCCAGGCCCTGATGCAGCAAAGCTGCCCCAAACCATAATATTTCCACCACCATGCTTTACAATTGGTATCAGGTTCTTGTGGTCAAATGCTATCTTTGGTTTTCGCCAAACATGTCTTCTGGTACTGTGGCCAAATAGCTCTACCTTTGACTCATCTGTCCAGAGCACATTGTTCCAGAAGTGCTGGTCTTTGCCTTGGTGGTCATTTGCAAACTTTAGTCTTGCCCTGATGTTCTTTCTGGACAGCAAAGGGTTCCTCCTGGCACACCTCCCATGTCGATCAAATTTGTGCAGCCTCTTTCTAATGGTAGACTCGTGCACTTTGACATCAACAGTGGCAAGAGCTACCGTACCTGTAGGTCCGGTGATGACATTCTGGGGTTCTTTGAGACTTCTTTCAGCACCTTGCGGTCTGCTCTCGGGCTGAACTTGCTGGGGCGGCCTGGCCTGAACAAGTTGGCAGTTGTTTGGAATCTTCTCCACTTGTAGATGATCTTCCGGACAGTCGAATGATTGATTTCAAATTGTTTGCCGATCTTTTTAAATCCCTTCCCAGATCGTAGGCATCTATAACCTTCTTTCTGAAGGCCTCAGAGAGCTCTTTTGATCTAGGCATGGTGACGCCGCACACTTCAACAACAAAGAGCAAACCAAACTAAATGTCTGAGGTTTAAATAAGACAGGTTCCTCCAAGATCCTCTCTAACGATGTTCTAATCATTTGCACCTGAGCTGGTGCACCTGATTCTAATTTTAGGTACTTGGTACTTGTACTTGTACCAAGAAAAACAAATAAATCTATCCTTGGTTCAAGTGGTACCTCAAATAATAACCTGCGACATGTGGCAGCTCGACAAGAGCTTCCCATTACTTTTGGGGTTCTTGGTGGGGATCAATTTTTGAAATGTGCACCCATTGGTTGGACAGCTGTTGCTTGACTCCACCCACCATAGCACCAAAACAAAAATATATGGCCGCCATCTTGTTTTTCTGCTGCACCTAACAAATTAGGCTTGTCGGCCATTGTTGATTATACACTGCTCTGCATCGTTTCGTCAGATTTTCATTGGCCTTGTTTTGGTCGAGGGTTATCGACGATGATGGACCCCGAAAAATCTCATCATACAGACTTGGCATTTAATATGGAATTTTATTTTTGTGGGGGTGAACTTACTTTTCAAGATGACTTAGAACCAAAAGTTCATTGGAATTATGTTGAAATTATTCTAGATTTTCTTAATGTGACCTTTAAAAGAAACAAAAAACACATTTGACATTTCGAAGCAAATAAATTGATCCTTGAAAGTGATGTAAACTGATATCGAAATCAATTCACGGACAGTACTGTGTTAAACTTCTGCGCGTTTTCCAGAAGTATCTCTATTTTGCACATTAGCCAAAATTTTTTTTAAATAAAACAAAAGTTAAATTATGACTGGGATTACGGACAGTAAAATTACAGTTAAGTACTTCGTGTAACCCCCACGAGCATTCAGGAGAGCACGTACACGTTGAGGCATGTTCACGAGATTTGCCAAGGTTTTGACAGGAATCGCTTGCCATGCAGTGACAATAGTCTGCTGCAATTCACGCACAGAGGTCGGCTGCTGGTCCAAGTGGTCGATTTGACGCGTTAATTCTGCCCACAAGTTCTCTATCGGATTCATATCCGGGGACATGGCAGGCCACTCCATATGCTCTACATCACGGTCAGCAAGAAAGTGTTGGATCATGCGAGCACGATGAGGCCGTGCATTGTCATCTTGGAAGACAAAGTTTCCTCGAAAGACTGCACGAACAAATGGAAGCAATGTTTCTTCCAGAATGGCCCTGTACTTGAACTGGTTCAGGTTTCCATTCAGAACAACCAGGTCAGTTTTGCCCCCTGCATGAAAAGCAGCCCAAACAGTCACCCCACCACCTCTAGCTTGGACTCTTGGCACTATACAATCCTCGTTGTAGGCTTCATGCACTTGTCTGCGCACTCGGACGTGGCCATCTTGACGATAGACCAGAAATCTAGACTCGTCACTGAAGATCACGTGATTCCAGTGTCCTGGCTGCCATTGACGGTGCTCTCTGGTCCACTGCAATCGGCGCTGGCGGTGTTGTCTGGTCAGACGCGGCTTTCTCAGGGGACGCCTGGCACGATAGCCTGCTTGAACCAGTCGTTGGTTGACTAGCCTTCTGGATACAGGCACATTTGTCAGTTGCTGCCACTCAGCCCTAAGCCGATTAGCTGACTTAGTACAGCCATTGCGGACTAACTGGTGCAGCTGGCGATCATCCCTCCTTGTGGTTCTGCGGGGACGTCCTGGCCTTGGTATTGGAGTAGGGACACCCCTATGAGCATTTCGTTTCAGGATCTTTGACACCTGACCTTGAGTGATGCCATACTGCCAAGCAATAGCACGCTGTTTCATGCCGGAATTTCGTAAAGCCACCACTAAATGACAAACAGCATTGTCGAGTTGACGGACCATCTCCAGGGGAAGCGGCAATAACTTTTGTCGATGTGCAGCAGTTGTTTTCCACTAATACAGAACGCAACAACCCTTATATACCCGATTGTGAAGCCAATCGTCAAATGTACCTGTCCGTACATTTTGTCACGCCACCTGTGATATAATCCTGTTATTGACTTCTTGCTGCGACAGACAATCAGTGACATGGTTCTTTTAACAAAGAAATCACCGTAGCATAAAAGAAACTCACCAGATTGATATACCGAGTTCAGAAAGTAAACCAGTCAAGAAAAAAAAAAAATCCATATTAAATGCCAAGTCTGTATATATATACACACACGTTATGTAATTTTTGAACGGCCCAATATTGGGGGCAATCCGTGACCGTGTAACGAATCAGTTCATTCTGATACAACCGTGGGGAGGGTGTCGTGGTTGACAGGTGTCGAGTTAATATTTTAATAGCGTATTAAATGTGTGTTTCCCAATCCACCAGTTACAGGATTTTGTCACAATATGGGATCACGGTGCGGTCATTTTTTGTTTGAAAGTACCATTATATATATATATATATATATATATATATATATATATATATATACATATATATATATATATACATATATATATTATACATATATATATTATACATATATATATATTATACATATATATATATTATACATATATATATTATACATATATATATTATACATATATATATTATACATATATATATTATACATATATATATTATACATATATATATATTATACATATATATATTATACATATATATATTATACATATATATATTATACATATATATATTATACATATATATATTATACATATATATATTATACATATATATATTATACATATATATATTATACATATATATATTATACATATATATATTATACATATATATATTATACATATATATATTATACATATATATATTATACATATATATATTATACATATATATATTATACATATATATATTATACATATATATATTATACATATATATATTATACATATATATTATACATATATATATTATACATATATATATTATACATATATATATTATACATATATATAATACATATATATATATTATACATATATATATATTATACATATATATATTATACATATATATATTATACATATATATATTATACATATATATATTATACATATATATATTATACTTATACATATATATTATACATATATATATATATATATATTATACATATATATTATACTATACATATATATATATATATATATTATACATATATATTATACATATATATATATATATATATTATACATATATATATATATATATATATATTATACATATATATATATATATATATATATTATAGATATATATATATATATATATATATATATTATACATATAAGTAGTGTAATAATGTTGCTTCTGGGACACCTCCGTTTAACATGGGAAATCCCTATCTAATGTCATTTACCCCCTTGTCTTTTTCAAAAATCATAAACACCTCTATTTCTCCCACCCTCATCTTTATGAACCTTTTGTCTGTAGTACCTATCCTTAATGTTGTTCATTAGACCACTCAAACACTACAAATATTTGTTTTCTCTTATAGACCTATCATCCTTCTTCTACATATCATCTGGCAGATTAATCTTTGACCCACTCAAACATTGACCCATTCACTTCCATATTAATTCTTTCCCTCCCTCATTGCCCCTAAACACCTATATTTCTCTCACCCTGTTCTTTACGAACCTTCTAACCTTTTGACATGTTATCCTTATTCATTAGACCACTTAAACACCTGTGATCCTTCTGACCTCATGGACCTTTTAACCTTTTACTCTTAATATCATCTGGTGAATATAACCCACTCAAACAACGACCCTACAAATATTTGTTTATGCGTGGGAAATAATTTAATTCTCCTACAACTCTCTTCACCATCTAATATATTAACAAAAAATATGTTTGAGTTTGGTTCTTTATTAAGATATTTTAACTGAGCTAAGATAAAATGGTAAACCTCCCTCAATGTTCTTGTTTGAGCGCCTCCAGTGCCACATACCATTTTTTGGTAAGCCCCGCCCACTTTTTGGTAAACCACGCCCATTTTTTACTAAGCCCCGCCCACTTTTTGTTAAGCCACGCCCACTTTTTACTAAGCCCCGTCCACTTTTGCTAAGCTCCTCCCACTTTTGCTAAGCCCCACCCACTTTATAAACTCTTCAGCATTGTATCATTTCCAGGTAATACATTACATCATTTTCAGGGAATTCCCATCACATCATTTCCAGTTAAGACAAGCCCAGGGAATTTCCACAGGAAATGACACACCCAGTCCTTATAAAAGGCACCGACCACACAGGCTTTTTCAAACACGCTTTCTGCTTCACTTGAGAATGGACTACTATGCCGAAATGGAATGGGATACCTTTGCTATTCCTTGGAGTCCTACTACCTGTGTAGAACTCAACCTTCAGATTGATGAACTGGACTCGAACCTCTTATCAATGGAGGTAAGTTTGTTTATTTATTTATTTATTTATTTATTTATTTATTTAATTATTTATTTTAATTTTTTTTTTTTTTTTTAGATGACACTCGTGTAAGAGTTAACAAAGTTAATTTTTATATTCATAGAGCTTGATTTATACAAATAAAAATATTGTATTAAATTAATACATTGTTATTTTCTTTCACAGGAAATTGTATCTGAGATACGAAATGAAAATTCTGCTTTTAACACAACTTGGGATGAAGTTATTTTTTTGTTTGAAGACATTTTGAACAACCAAGACCCCCAGAACGAGTTCTACCTTGATGACCCAGCCAAAGAGTTATACCTTGGAGATCCACAAAATCCTGAAAAAGAGTTTTACCAAGATGATACTTGTTGTGAGTTATCAAAACAAAACCCACTGAACAAGTTCTACCTTGATGAGCCAGAATACAAGTCATACATTGGAGACCCACAAATTTCTGAAAATTGGGAAAGGGGAGTTCTCCCTGATGGTCTGCAGTTATACTATGTGAGACACATCATAGAAACCCTAAAAAATTGTGAAACGGGAATTCTCCCTGATGGTCCGCAGTTATACTATGTGAGACACATCATAGAAACCCTAAAAAATTGGGCAAGGAGAGTTCTCCCTGATGGTCCGCAGTTATACTATGTGAGACACATCATAGAAACCCTAAAAAATTGGGCAAGGAGAGTTCTCCCTGATGGTCCGCAGTTATACTATGTGAGACACATCATAGAAACCCTAAAAAATTGTGAAATGGGAATTCTCCCTGATGGTCCGCAGTTATACTATGTGAGACACATCATAGAAACCCTAAAAAATTGGGAAAGGGAAGTTTTCCCTGATGGTCCGCAGTTATACTATGTGAGACTTATCACGGAAACCCCCAATATTTCTGAAAATTGTGGTTTTACCTTGGGGACTTGGAAAGATGGTTATATTTTTGGAGACTCGGAATGGGGGTTTTGTTTTGATGACTCGGAATGTGATACCTATCTTGGAGGCTCAACAGGAATGTGGTTATACCTTGGGAACTTGGAAAGTTGGTTTTATTTTGGAGACTCTACCTGTGGGGTTCCTCTTGGAGACTCTTTGGATTCTAAAGCAATGAACAATGTTCTTTATTTAATGACGCTTGATTTAAGCAATATCAAGAAAGTTCGAGGAAGAAAATGCTGGAAAATTCTTTCTTCCCATTTCTACTTCTTCAAACTTAAAAGCCTTGAAAGACAGAATTGGAGGAAGAGGAAAAAAAAAAAAAGAAATACGTATTTAAAAAAGAAGAAAAGAAAGATTATGTTAGGGTTTGGGTGGGATTTTGAATGTGAGGGTTAGGGATGGGGTTGGGTTAGGGTTGGGATTTTGAATGTGAGGGTTAGGGTTGGGGTTGGGTTAGGGATGGGGTTGGGTTAGGGATGGGGTTGGGTTAGGGATGGGTTGGGTTAGGGTTGGGATTTTGAATGTGAGGGTTAGGGTTGGGGTTGGGTTAGGGATGGGATTGGGTTAGGGTTGGGATTTTGAATGTGAGGGTTAGGGATGGGTTGGGTTAGGGATGGGGTTGGGTTAGGGATGGGGTTGGGTTAGGGTTGGGGTTGGGTTAGGGATGGGGTTGGGTTAGGGATGGGGTTGGGTTAGGGATGGGGTTGGGTTAGGGATGGGGTTGGGTTAGGGATGGGGTTGGGTTAGGGATGGGGTTGGGTTAGGGATGGGTTGGGTTAGGGATGGGTTTGGGTTAGGGATGGGGTTGGGTTAGGGCTTGGGTTGGGTTAGGGTTTGTATATTATTATGACTCACTCGCACATACACACACACACAAAAGTTAAGCCCCAACTAAAAAGTTGTGGGATTCTGTGTTTGGGGTTCACAGATTTAAAAACGTATCCCCATTATACACACACAAAAGTTAAGCCCCAACTAAAAAGTTGTGGGATTCTGTGTTTGGGGTTCACAGATTTAAAAACGTATCCCCATTATACACACACAAAAGTTAAGCCCCAACTAAAAAGTTGTGGGATTCTGTGTTTGGGGTTCACAGATTTAAAAACGTATCCCCATTATACACACACAAAAGTTAAGCCCCAACTAAAAAGTTGTGGGATTCTGTGTTTGGGGTTCACAGATTTAAAAACGTATCCCCATTACATTTTATTTATTTATTTATTATTTTCAAGGGTATTATCTGCTTACTTGTGTTTTTTGTAATTCTTGTGAGTAAAATGAACCCAAGATTTCTTCTCCATTTAAATCATATAATTTGTAGGTCCAAGGGACTGTATCCATTACATCAATGATTTTAAATAATTCACGAGTCCATTTTTGTGTATAACCTTTCTCAAAATGACTTTTCCATTTGTATATTCTTACAATATCACCAACTTTAAACTTGGGCTTTCTCAAATTAATCTCCTTTTCATATTCTAATTTTGTAAATGTTTCTGATGGTTTTGATTGTGTTGATGAATGAACTGTATTATTGTAATTATCTACAATATCCTGAATTAAATACACCCATTTTTGAGAACCGAGTTGTGTGAATTTTTTATATAATTTCTCTTTCAAAGTACGATTAAAACGCTCAATAACAACTGCCTTTCCTTCATTAAAGGTGCTGTATAATTTAATACCCTTCCCCTTAAGAAATTTCATGAATATTTTGTTATAGAACTCTGTTCCCTCATCAGTCCATAACTTCTTTGGTTTCCTTTTATCCCGATCAAATATTAGCTTAAAGGCTAACATTAAAGTATCACCCCTTTTTTTTTTTAAAGGGACAACCCAGGCAAATCTACTCCTCAAATCAATAACGGTTAAAGCATACCTGTATCCCCTGTCATTATTCAATTCAATTAAATCAGCGGACCATATGTGGTCGGTGTATTTAGAATAAACCTTCCTTCTTTTAAACTTTGTGATTATAGGTTTGTGTAATTTTTCAGCCAAAAGCTCCTCAGTCTTGACATCATTAGAGCCTAATAGTTTTTTGAGGAATAACCAAGACCAAGTTTCAATTTAGCATTTATCAAATTTCTCACAATAAACCTATCAACTTTCTCTCTCAACGTTGGATTTTGTATCAAAGACAAATTATACAACATTTCGCTGTCGGCTTTATGTTTTTCAGTCAACGTAGTGGTTTTCCCATAAGCAATATCATGCTTCATACACACTTTGTCAACCCTATTTGTAGGTTTAGACCAAGGTTTAGGATTGTCAGCCTCATCTAATCTTTTATCCAAGTTTGTTCCTGGACCACAGAAAGAATACCCTGGAAGGTGTAATTCCCCTGGAATTCCAGTTGTTGTAAATTTACTTCCTGACAGAAACTTTTGTATGTCTCCTCCTCTTTTAGGAGAGATGAATTGGCACTTTTTAGAGCCACATACTTGACATATTCCTTTTTGATAAACTCTATTATTTTTAGCTTTAACATAAGAGATATTTTTAGATTTAGTTTTCTTTTTACATTTGAGACAATAACTCATATTTATTTATCAGAAAAATTCCGACAGAGTATCAAAACCTTTTTGGTTTTCAACATATACATTTCAATCTTTATTTTTAAAACATAAAGAATCCTAAGGAATGCCTTCACTCTCTCCTCCATTTATTTACAAATAAAAACTAACTAAAGTCAATGACACCAACATCATCAATCACATAATCTTTTCCTTCTTCTTCTTCTTCTTCTTCACCACTTTCTCGTTTAAATCTCCTCCCTGAAATTGAAGACATTGACGTTCTTATTTTTGAAACTATTATCTTCATAAGAGTTGTTAATTCTTTAATTTCCTCTTCGGTGCGTTGAGATTGATTTATTTGCTTTAATACACTCAATCTTTTATGAATCTCACTGATTTCCATCTTTTTATATTTTTCCTCCCTCTCTCTTTGCTCCCTCTCCTCCTCCTCCATTTTCTCCCTCTCCTCCTTCTCCTTTTTCTCCCTTTTCTCCCTTTCCTCCTTCTCCCTTTTCTCCCTTTCCTCCTTCTCCCTTTTCTCCCTCTCCTCCTTCTCCTCCTTTTTCTCCCTCTCCTCCTTCTCCTCCCTCTCCCTTTCCTCCTTCTCCTTTTTCTCTCTTTCCTCCTTCTCTTCTTCAACTCCTTCCTCATCCCTTGCTACCCTTGAGTTTGAACCCCAAAGAATATTATACATATACTCATCTGGATTTTGAGATATTCTTGTATCTATAATTATTTTTCTCATAATAGGATACCAATAAGATTTGTTGACGATTTCTAAAAGAGTTTTATATTTCATAACTTTGAGAAGTTCATTTTTATTTAATATTTTAAACAAGTCTCTATTTGTGGGTTTAACAATATCAGTATAAGGCCAGTTTTTAATGACAAAATTCCCATGTATATGCTCCAAATCATAAGGTATGTAATACCGAGCACCCTTTTCTTGTAGGTATCCTTGAATACAAAAATTATAATTCTCTTGTAGTCTTCTTCCTGCCATTTATGTATCAGAAATATATGTGAGATTAATATTATGACAGGTAATACCACCCCATCTTCCCACTACCAAATCGGTTTGTATTCCTCGGCTTTCTATCCTTATCTCATTACCTTCCTTCTTTGTCATGCGAACCATCGCTATACTATCATATATTTTTATTTTCTTAAAATCACGTATTTGTTGTTTACTAATTGTACTTCCACATAAATCCTTATCTTCACCAAGTGGATAATATTCTTCTTTACGAGACTGATTTAAATCATGTAGGTCTTCTATGTTTATTGAAAAAGACCAATTATACCCTAAATCAGGCATATCATACCCCCATTTATTAATTCGCATATTAACTAAATGTCCTTCTTTATAAAATTTAATTGTAAGCAGGTAGTTAAATTCAATGAGGAAAGGTGTATGGTCAGTATAACCAGGTGTTGTGGTTGTAAATTTTACTTGTTTCACAAAACGTGCTGTTTTCTTTAAAGATATATATTGTGATAAATCACTGAATCTAATCAAGTCATTCGCATCTGTAGGGTTTGGATAATTGATTAATTTATAAGTATTCTTCATATTAATATTTTTACTTACACTATATTTTTGTCGTTCAGCCTGTGCCTTTGTATAATAATTTGATAAATCAATATCCTGAGAGGATTTTCCAAAGATAGAACCATCTTTTCCAACATAGGTCATTTATATTAGATAAAAAATGATATCATAAAAATTTTCATTATTGTTGAGTTGAAATAATACATATAAACATAATTGGCCACAACATTTAGAATTAATTTCTTGAACTTGGAATGTTTGATAAACACCATTCTGTAAGAATTGTATTACTTCAACAGGTGGTGGCATACCATAACTATCAAAATAATATTTATCCTGACTATTATGAATACAAACCCAATGAGAACCATTCTGTGTGTCTAAATTCATAATAATATTCTTTGTATTCTTATTTATATGTGTTAATTCATCTCTCATACAAATAACCACATTATCAATTTTTAGTGTTTTACAATACTTAGCTAGTTCTATATTTGACGTTGTATTCTTTCCAAATTGTTTAAACCATTTATCCATTTATTTATGAGAAAGATACAATCCATTACCCCGTTTAGTTAGTTTAACACCCGCTTGAGCGATAGAGGAAAGCATATCTCCAACCAACAATCTAGCTTTATCAGGTAGACTTTCAAGTTTTTGAGCAAAATCTACAATTACACCACTTCCACTAATTTGTTTCTCCAACTCCTTGTTATGTCTTTCCAATTCTTTTTGAGCTTTTAGTTGTGCCTTCCTTTCGTTAGCAGTTTTTACCGCTGCTGAAATACCACCAGTCAATGCTCCCGCCGCACTTAAACCAGCAAATAAAGGAATTAGAAACGGGAGAAATCCTCCTCTTGACTCGTCTATTGAATATTTCTTTAACATAGGTTTCGTCATTTTAATTTTAAGTGATCCAACATCATTTAGTGTTTTTACTTGTGTGTGTGTGAGTAAAACATCAATTCTTACAGCTCCTTTTCTTTGAATTGTATTAACATTAATAATACAAGGCTTTTGATTTTGAATACAAGATGTTAATTTATTAAGATTGATTTGATTAACATATACCCCAACCATTTATTTATGAGAAAAAACCTATGTGATATTAATCATAACACCATTATCTGTATTAATCTGTAATTCTGTTTCCTCCAAAAGCAAACAATATGCATTAACCTCTTCACTCTCCCCTCTTTCAATGTATAGAGAAGTATCCACTCGATTAGACTTAATAGTTTCCTTTTGAGAACTCAGGTCAATTGCGTAGATTGTATATAAACCTTTAAATGCAACCATATCCAAAATAGGATCATTATTACCATTACTTTCACACACTTTTTGGTAGGACTTGTAGGCTTCCGCATAATCATTTTTTTCCCAATCAATTTCCAATCTATCTCGCGGATAAAATGTGCCATCAAGAGAAACCCGAAGTTGTTTCACCTTAGCATTATCACTCAGGGCATTATTCTTATTAGTACCGTCCTCTCCATCTGGTTTTTTAAAAATGAGCCAGAGGTATCGTGGCTTTCCTTGAAGAACACCCAAATTCCAAGTGTAGGTAGTGTGTTCCAGTTTAACGTGTTGACATCTTCTTTTAAGGTATGATACATTTAGCGGTTTCTTTGAGTTAAGTCTTCTATTTAACATCTCTTCCGTTTTAAGATTAGGAGTATATTCACTGATATACCAACACAAATCATTAATAACAAATTTATTGTTGTCTCCAAAAGCATTTTCATCCCCAAAAAGCAACCTATTTACATTATCATTCCTTTGTAGTTGAAATCTAATTTTAAGACCATACAAAACTTTATCATAATCGCAAAATCCAAATATACCTTTAAGAGGTACTGCTACGGTAAAACTATTCACTGCTTTTGTTTCATCATTATACATTGACTTCCTTTGACTATAACCAGGGTCTGCGTTTGTACCCGTTGACATATCAGGAATAAAACCTTCAACAGCTCCCTTACCCATTCTATCACTAAACGAATATAGTGTAAATTTCATCATTTCAGATGTAGCAGAGACATAATCAACCGCTTCAACCTCTTGTGTTCCAATATACAGGCGGACACTGTCAAACATTTTCCAGAAGAAATCATTTACGAGTGTAGCATTAGTATTATTCGCAGCCTTAGTGAATTTAAATTTACACAGCAAGAAACTATCAGCTATATTCAAGTAAGTTTGTTGATTATTTATTTCAAAACTTTTTGTTCCGTTTGAATTCCAGTCTGTTCCTGTTATAGCATTTACCTTAAAATAGTCTTCCTTTTTAGTGGAGTTTGAAATGATAATCGTATCATCCAAATCATAGATACTATCAATCGCTTCCATACTTGTATTTATATAGCATTAAAATTGTTGAAACCCTGACCCAAGTATTTTAATGATTTTTTGTCGTTCTTGTGAAGATAGTTGAGTTTTACCTTTTTTTATTTCTTTGATTGCTTGTAATTTATGAGACTCCTTTTGAGCATCTTTTATACTCTTTATAGCACCCGCAACGGAGCCCACGGCAGAAGCAGTTGAACCAATTAGGTCTTTATGTTTAAGGATGGTTGAACCAATACCCATTAGAGTATCAATTATCCCATCTCCTTTATTTCGAAATTGATGACCTACACCTCGTTGTCTCTTAGGTTTATAGTATCCTCTACCCACATACCTTGTATAGTCTGGTGAAAGGAACATGCCCTCCCCTGTAATTATTTTATATTTTCCCAACTCGTGTTTTCTCACAATAACCATTATTTATTTATTGAAAAACTTCACGTAGGTGAATTCTGATGGATATAATTTCATCATTAAAGGATATCATACGATTATCTTGGTCGGTTATCCTAAAATTTACTCTGTATATGGTTTTTCCTGACACAGGTAAATAGACAAGATTTTTTGGTTCCATATTAAATTTATAACCAATCGGGGTTGAGTATGCACTGAATGAAAATATTGTATTTGTTCTTATTCCATCGTTATAAGCACCATCAATCAAATCACAATGAATTAATACTGAATTTATACCGGAGGATATTTGGATAACATTATCACTGTAAAACGTCCCGTTATTTTCAATCTTTTTTGAAGAGAAACCCAATAGCTCTCTAAACGAATTTTCAATCGTGAAATCAACTTTATAATTATTTTTAAGTTTAATAGTTGATTTTGAAGTGTGTTTTTGAATATCTATTACAATATTTTTTGGTTCATCACCTTTTTCTTTCATAAGGCGAGAGACTTCTGAAGATATTTGAGAAATCTCGTAAGCTCCAGGTGAAACGGTTATAGTTTTATATCCACTTCCTGGATTATAACTAAACTTGTTGTTTTTCTCTGTGATATTAAACAAGGTATTATAAGTTTCCATCGACAATAAAGATGCCTCATATGAGGTAAGGGGGTCAAGTTGTAGTGGGTAAGGGAATGAAGCTGTGTAATCGCTCGTTGTGAAATTAAAACTAAGAATTGTGCTTCTCATCTTATTTAATATCTAATAAAATATCTTTGTATTGACATTTATTAATTATTTTCATATTCATCAACTGATCTAAAATGGCTGAGGATTCATTAAAACAATTGTTGTTTCCAGCCTTCTTACTACCTAACAACAATAATAGCCTATTAACTAATTGTGATGGGTCATTTGGAAGAAAACTAACACCCGAACCAAGCTTACTTAAAGCATCAATAATATGTTTCTCCTTCTCATTCTTCTTACTTTTACCAGCAACAGAAACTCCATAATCAAGTGCATTTAACAACTCAATATATACCCTATCTTCCTCTCTTTCCATATCAAGTGGTTCCTCAAAATATTTTGAACCGCTGAATCCGGGGTTTGTTAGAAGAAACATTAATCTTGGAGTTAATTTAACATTTGGTTGAGTAGAACTCAAGAACATCAATTCATCATTAAATATCAATACCTTTTCTTCCACAAGATGAAACACTGCTGGTTCTTCTGTTGGAATGAGACCTGCTCTGGTTTTTGAACCCGCCGAATATTCATTGTTTTGAAGAGCTTCCACAACATAATTAGGGGGTTGATTTACCTCCTCAAGTTTCCGAAATAATCCCTCGTCATCATATTCTAATTCACCAAGTTCTTGTTTTGTTATCTGACTAAAATCTTTGAGCATTTGAAGTTTTTTCGGAGTAAATTCTACTGTGGGAACTGTAGGTGAGTGTTGAGTTTTCAAAAGTGGTTTAAAGAATTTCTCTTGTTTTCTTTCAAAGGCTTCTTCACCAGTTAGTTTCTGTCTCCGTTTCTTCTTTATCTCTTCCTGTTGTTTAACAACTTTTGAAACTAATTGTTGATGTTCCTTAAACTTTCTTTCTCTTTCTTCAGTATTCATTTTCTGTATTTATTTATTGAAAAATATCATTTAGTATCTCATCTTGTTTCACAACAATATATTTATATTTTCCAATCGTGTGTTTCATATAATTTTCAAATTCTTTTTTACTACATAACGTAGAGCAATTATCTCTCCAAAAATTATTTACATCTATTGAATTTAACTTAAATAAAATAAAAGTATTGGCATTGTTTCTTATTGAGCGTCGAGGGAGTTGAAAATATGATTGACTAAGATATATACAATTACAAGAAGAATGTCTCCCTCTTGTATAGTAGCTATCCATTACTGTTTGGTTTCTCTCATTAACACAATCATCAAAGATGACGAGGTTCTTTTTTGATTTATCTAAATCTTGAGGTGAAGGTATATCATCCGTATTATCACTGAGAATACAAGTTATGGGTTTCGATTTTGATTTCTGTGTATCACAAAATAATTGTATTATATCTTCAATATTATAATCATTCAGTTTGTTTTGAAGTTTAAATAAACCGATAATGTCTTCCTTTTTAAGACCCGCATTAAAACCCTGTGAGAGTAGTTGATACTCGGGTTGAAAACTTGACTTTGTAAAAATTATTAAATTATCATAATCTAAAAAATTAGAACCAAGGAGCATCTTTAAAAGTAAACAGGTTTTTCCACATCCGCTTGAACCAACTATTAGACATCTCAATGAATTTGGAATGTTTTTATGGTTATTAAATTTTATCTTATTTTCCCAAACGGGTAAAAAATCATTCATTTATATATTTGGAAAACAAGTTATCCAACGTTTTTTGAGCTATTTGAGAAACTCTATATTTTATCCTGAGTTCGGGTTTAATTTCAAAATAATCCATTATTTTATTTATATAGTATCTTGTATTAACATTTCCATTAAAATTATTTTGAATAATAAATATCATTAAACCCTTATACATTTCCTCAATACAATTAGTCTCTTCCCTTGAAAGAAATGGTGTATTATCATCACAATACTTAACATTCATCTCTCTTATTAATCTTGTAAAGTAATTCATTTTTGGTTCTAATTTAAAAGAGTTATATATTTTTTTATATTTCTTATTATCATTAATTAAAATTAAATCACAGAAAATACATTGTTTATATGAATCCTCATCATTAAGCCCCACTCTATCACAAGCCGGACAATTCTCTAATTTATCATATGGAGAGTCTGGAAATTCTAAATATCCTTCAGAACTTATCATATTTATGTGGTAAATTTTTACTTAAACTAAACGCAAGTTTATTCATTAATAAATACAATGTTTCAAAGCACAAAAGACAAATTTCAATCAATCTCTACTTCGGTGGAAGATATAGAAAAATATGTCAAAGATGTTAAATTGAACAAAGATAAATATGGAAATTTTTGGGTAAAACCAGTTATGGAAAATAACATGAGCCCCTCTATTTCATTTAAAGGAAGAGCTCTAACTATACCTGGAAAGACATCCATTAAAGTAAATCTAACAAAAGTTTCTCCTCTACTCCTGGCAATTTATTCAAAGCTTGAAAAAGTGATTGACCACGATACTTTGAAAAAGAATGATAAGACCATTAATAATTCTAGAGGAGACATTTGTATTTTCTTTAATAATCCAAAGGGTGTAGATCTAAGTAAAATGAATGATGTTAATATTTCTGGTGAAATGTCATTTCGTTCTATGATAGTTAGAGATTATTTAAAGATAACTTTTGATATAAAAATTGTAGAGATTGAATCTGTTAATGAAAGAAAGTATATAGATATTGATGGGAATATTTTTCTTGCTAATTAAATATGAGTCAATACAGCAGTGAAGATTTTACTATTTCATTGAACTCAGACGATAGTGATGATAGTATTTCATTGAACTTGGACGATGGTGATGATAGTATTTCATTGAACACAGATGATAGTTATGATACTAATAGTTTGTGCTCAAATGATAGTTATGAGAGTAGCTTTATTGATGACTCTGAGTATGATTCTGAGTATTCATGTGATAGTTATGACTTAGATGATTCTGAGTGAAAAAGTGTTTTAGTTTAAGCACAGCGATATATATAAAACGGAGCTGTAAAGCTCAAAAGTGTTTTATTTTAAGCACAGTGATATATATAAAACACCACGTTTTCTCACGCTATAAATATGGTTTATTGTGATACTTGCGAGAAGGAAGTAAAATATTATAAACAACATATTCTCACCGCAAAACATACATACAACATTTTAAACAAACTTTCCCCTCTTCCACCTGAAACAAAACACTGTTCTACATGTAATAAAAATATCCTCAAGAAAGGCTTCAAAATACATCTTAAAACAAATCTACATTTATCAAATTTTATCACAACTAAAAACTCTGATGGAGCATTCAAAGGACATATTAAAATAAGAGTCTTTAACTTCAAACCTCCTGAACCAGAGTCTATAGTTGATGCTGTAGAAATAGTTAAACCTGCTGTTCAAACGTTGATTGAAAAAACACTAAAGGAAATGAAACCACTTAAATTTTATATGGGAGTAAAATTAGAAATGACAAAGGATGAAGGAGTTATAGATGCACCATACATGAGAACTGAGCCACACTTTATATCTTCATATCAAGATTTTAAAACATCAGGAGTCTATGATGAACTTATTAAACAAGAGCAAGATGTGGATAATTCAATCGTAGGAAGTGGATTCAATATAGGAAAAATTATTTACATAGACATTCATATTCTTAAATCAGATCCTCTAAAAGCTTCTTCTTACATTGATTTACCCAGTGTTATCAAAAATAGAAAAGCAGTTATCAATATCAAAAATAAAGACAATAAATGTTTTCTCTGGTCTATTTTAGCACACTTACATCCTCCACATTTTCATGATGAAAGAGTATCTCATTATAAAAAATATGAGAATACATTAAATACGAAAGATCTAAAGTTTCCGATGACTTTAAATGATATTCCTAAATTTGAAAAGATGAATAATTTATCAGTTAATGTTTATGGTCTAACAGAAACAAACAACATTCAGGTTTTAAAGCTTTCTGACAATTGTAAACAAACTCATATTAATCTTCTATATTTTAATTCAGACGAAAATTCACATTATACATACATCAAAGATATTGCTAAATTAATAAAACCACAAGTCTGTAAGAGAACAAATAAAATATATATTTGTTTGCGTTGTCTTAACTTCTTCAATTCACAAGAAAGATTAGATAAACATTCAAATTATTGTGGCGAACATAAATCAACGGTAATCAATATGCCTAAAGAAGGCTCAAAGATCACATTCAAAGATGAAAATAAAAAGATCAAACATCCATTTGTTATATATGCTGATTTTGAAAGTATTTTAGAAAAAATTGATACTGCTTCTCAAGATCCAAAAGAATCATACACAAATAAATATCAAAAACATACTCCTTGTGGTTTTTGTTATTATATCAAATCATCCGTTGGTGATAAATATAACAAGTTAGAGATGTATAGAGGCTCAAATACCCCAGAGGAGTTTGTGAAACGACTAGAAAAAGACTGTGTTCGATTAACCAAGATAATGAGAGAAACCAATAAACCAATGTCCTTAACAAGTAAAGAAAAAAGGGAATTTATAAAAAACAATGTCTGTCATATTTGTGAGGAGAAAATTGGTAAAGGTCTAAAGGTTAGAGACCATTGTCATCTCACTGGTAAATATAGAGGTCCGGCTCATCAAAGTTGTAATATTAATTATCAACTCCCCTCTTTCATTCCTGTCTTTCTTCATAACAACGCTCATTATGATACACATCTATTTATCAAGGAACTCTCAAAGACTTCTGGAAGTATCTCAGCAATTCCAAACACGGATCAGAAATACATTTCATTCACAAAAACAATTCACACATCTCCTATTACTCATATCAGATTTCTTGATACATTTAAATTCATGGCAAGTCCATTGGTTAACTTGGTTCAAAATCTAAAAGAGTTTCCATGTCTTTCAGAGTATTTTTTAGATAAAGATTTTCTAACACAAAAGGGAATTTACCCCTATGACTATATGGACTCATTTGAGAGATTCAATGAAACACAACTTCCTTCAAAAGAAAATTTCTATAACAAATTAAATAATAGTCATATATCTGATAAAGATTATGTACACGCACAAAATGTTTGGGAAAAATATAACATCAAGAATCTTGGCGAGTATCACGATTTGTATCTCAAAACTGATGTGCTTTTATTGGCCGATGTATTTGAAGCCTTTAGATCTGTTTGTCGCACTGGATATGGATTGGATCCTGCTCACTACTACACAGCACCTGGATTGGCCTGGAGTGCGATGTTGAAAATGACAAAACAAGATTTGGATTTGATAACCGATGTTGATATGCTTTTGATGATTGAAAAGGCAAAAAGAGGTGGAATTTCACAAGTCTGCTCGAGTAGATACGCAAAAGCAAATAACAAATATCTTCCAAATTATGATCCAACGAAAGAGAGTTCTTACTTGATGTACTATGACGCGAACAACCTGTATGGCTGGGCAATGTCTCAGGCTCTTCCTTATGGAAAACTTAGATGGGTAAAGGAAAAAGACTACAAAAACGTTTTACAAGATGTATGTATCTCTACACAAAAAGAATTGGATGAAGAAAAAGTTGGTTATTATTTTGAAATTGATTTAAAATATCCAGAGGAACTCCATAACCTACACAAAGATCTCCCATTTGCTTGTGAGAAAGCAAGTCCAAAGAAAGAATGGTTGAGTGATTATCAACGATCGTTTGATATAGGTGAATCAACAGAAAAATTACTTACTACATTATATAACAAGAAAAATTATGTTCTACACCAAAGAAATTTGCGACAATATTTATCAAAAGGTCTAAGAGTAGAGAAGATCCATAGGGTTCTAAAGTTCAATCAAAGTCATTGGTTAAAGGGGTACATTGATTTTAATACACAAAGAAGAACAGAGTCAAAAACAGATTTTGAGAAAGACTTTTATAAATTGATGAATAATGCGGTCTTTGGTAAGACTATGGAGAATGTGAGGAAAAGACAAAATATCAGACTATCAACATCTTGGGAACAAGCATCAAAATTAATTAATAGACCGAGTTTTACTCGAGCTGAGGTCTTTACTGAGAACTTTTGTGCGATCCATTTGATTAAAGAGAGTATTGAAATGAACAAACCTATTTATATTGGAACAACAATTCTTGATTTATCAAAGTCATTAATGTATGATTACTTTTATAATAACTTGAGGAAGAAATATCAAAATGATGTTAATCTACTTTATATGGATACAGATAGTTTTATTTTGAAAATTAATACCAACGATGTTTATTCAGACATGAAAAGAGACATTAATATCTATGACACGAGTAATTACAGTCCAGAGAGTGAGTTGTTCTCTTCTAAAAATAAAAAGGTGATTGGAAAGTTCAAGGATGAATTAGGAGGAAATGTTATGAGTGAATTTGTGGGATTGAGGTCAAAGGCTTATGCTTATAAATACATTGTGAATAACGTTGAAAAGACTGATAAGAAGTTAAAAGGTGTAAAGAAAAATGTTATTAAAGAAACAATAAACTTTAAGGATTATTATAACTGTTTAACAACAAAGAAAGAAGAGTTTAGAAAGATTAATGGAATAAGAAGTTATAAACATCAATTATATTCAGAAGAGATAAATAAGAAAGCATTGGGGGCTTTTGATGATAAGAGGTTTATTTTAGAAAATGGAATTGATAGTCTCCCTTATGGTTATATAAGTATATAAGTGATAAGATATATATATAAGTGATAAGATATATATATAAGTGATAAGATATGCATAAGTGATAAGATATATATAAGTGATAAGATATATATAAGTGATAAGTTAAAAAGGGGGGGGGGTTGGGGATTTTAACGGGCTACCGCCGCCTTTTTTACTATTATATAAATGATAGAACCAAGTATCAACCAGACTAAAGAGTGGAGGTGTAATCAACCTTGGTATATAAATGGAAAACATAATGAATGTGAAAAATATCAAATAGGTATAATTGAAAAGGCAACTGGTAAAAAAGTTCACAAAACAAATAAGAGAATTAATTTAAATACCGGTGAATTGGGTAAAAAAGATGGAAATATTTTTGAGTGGACGGAAAACTTTGATGGTTGTCAGGAAAATATATACTTTAATTTAAAAATGGTATGTGGCACTGGAGGCGCTCAAGCAAGAACATTGAGGGAGGTTTACCATTTTATCTTAGCTCAGTTAAAATATCTTAATAAAGAACCAAACTCAAACATATTTTTTGTTAATATATTAGATGGTGAAGAG